>NC_137924.1:46119650-46269650 GCF_963457725.1 Sprattus sprattus | reverse complement strand
TTATAGTAATCCAAGAAGCGTATCGGAACATTAGGTTCTGATACGATGTTGATCATTATTTTTCTCCATGTATTGCTCTTGCTGTTTTTATTGATTTTATGTAAAGCACTTTGAACTACAACCCTTGTACGAAATGTGCTTCATTAATAAACTCTTACTTACTTACTTGCTGTCTTTGGCTGTGTGTGTTTGTGTGTGTGTGTGTGTATTAGAGCATGAAACGGACAGAATTTTTCTGTCCGAGCCCGGCCCACATCCGACAGAGTAGAAACCGAGCACGGGCCAAGTCCAACAGTCATTTAAAAAATTGTTTTCCGAACCCGAACGGATCCCGATGGAATCAATTTCTCAACTGTTCATACTAATGCCACATTTACGTATGTTTTTAATGAATAGCCTGGCTTTATTAAACTGGGCCAACAACAGATAAATGCTCGCTCACACAAGCAAGCGCTGTTGAACGCAGAAGCGTGCACAAGAAGGCCAATAAGCATATTTATATATAATGATTCACATTGCAAGAACGTGTTGTAAAATGGTGCGGCTCCTTTAAGAGGAGCACGTACAGGGTTGGTGACGTAGAGCTAGAGAGAACGTGATAGCCTACTTATGAATAGTTTTTATGTAGTAACCAAACTGTATGTGCTGTAACAGTGTTAACCAGTTTGTGAAGAGTAAATCAACAGAAAGAATACAGTGGCCATTCATTTACGCCGACCTTTGTTATAAAACTGTCTACATCCAACCATCAAGGTTTAATCGATGTTGTTGTGGAGAACGAGGATTGCATCAATCATATCTCATTAAAACTTCACACTTCTTACATTGGACATATCCACCAGCCTAATTAGAATCTGCATCGTCTACCAAGCAGAAATATCTCCATACAGTAGATTTTAAGTGTGTGTGTGTGTGTGTGTGTGTGTGTTTGTGTGTGTGTGTGTGTGTGTGTATCATATACCCAACAGCCTAATTATAATCTGTATCGACTACTAAGCAGACATGCTGTGGCAGGCTGCGTACTGAGGAACTGTGGTGACCAGCTGACAGAAGTTTTTACAGACATTTGGAACCACTCTCTAGTCCTTTCACGGCTCCAGTTTGGCTACAAAGAGAACAGGTCTACAGAGGATGCAGTGTGTGTGTGTGGTGTGTGTGTGTGTGTGTGTGTGTGTGTGTGTGTGTGTGAGTGCAGGTACGCCACTCTCTACGACACTCACAACAGGATCCCTGTGTACTCTGCCTACCTGTTCACTAGAGTGAGTGTGTGTGTGTGTGTGTGTGTACTCTGTCTACAAGTTCACTGGATACGCACCGTTGGATAGAAAAGACACCTTGCTGGAGCACCAGGAGCAGGAGCGCCAGGAGCAGGAACGCCAGGAGCAGGAACGCCAGGAGCAGGAGCGCCAGGAGCAGGAATGCCAGGAGCAGGAACGCCAGGAGCAGGAACGCCAGGAGCAGGAGCGCCAGGAGCAGGAACGCCAGGAGCAGGAGCGCCAGGAGCAGGAACGCCAGGAGCAGGAGCGGCAGGAGCAGGAACGCCGGCGGCTGCACGAGCACGAGGGAGCTGGAGAGGCAAAGAGATGAAGAGAGACGCAGGGAGATCGAGAGGAGAGAGGAGAGGAGGAGGAGGAGGGAGAGAGGGAGAGAGAGAGGAGAGGAGAGGAGAGGAGAGGAGAGGAGGAGGAGAGAGAGAGGGTGATGTGATGGGTAGAAGCGAAAAGAGGAGAGATGAAGAGAGACGCAGGGAGATCGAGAGGAGAGAGGTGAGGAGGAGGAGGAGGAGAGAGAGAGAGGGGTGGTGTGATGGGAGAGGAGAGGAGGAGGGAGAGAGAGAGGAGAGAAGTGAGGAGGAGGAGGAGGGAGAGAGAGAGGGGTGGTGTGATGGGTAGAAGCGAAAAGAAAAGAGGAGAGATGAAGAGAGACGAGAGGAGATCCCGAGGAGAGAGGAGAGGAGGAGGAGGAGGGAGAGAGAGAGGGGTGGTGTGATGGGAGAGGAGAGAGGTGAGGAGGAGAAGGGAGAGAGAGAGGAGAGAGGTGAGGAGGAGGAGGGAGAGAGAGAGGGGTGGTGTGATTGGAGAGGAGAGTGGTGAGGATGGGAGAGGAGAGGAGAGGAGGAGAGAGAGAGAGAGGGGTGGTGTGATGGGTAGAATCGAAAAGAGGAGAGATGAAGAAAGACGCAGGGAGATCGAGAGGAGAGAGGTGAGGAGGAGGAGGAGAGAGAGAGGGGTGGTGTGATGGGAGAGGAGAGAGTTGAGGAGGAGGAGGGAGAGAGAGAGGGGTGGTGTGATGGGAGAGGAGAGTGGTGAGGATGGGAGAGGAGAGGATCAGGTGGGTTTACTTTGCTCTCTGTCACTTATTTAGAATGTAAATGTGTGTGTGTGTGTGTGTGTGTGTGTGTGTGTGTGTGTGTGTGTGTGTGTTCATTAGCTCAATTAGAAAAGGCGTTTTGTGATGTGTGTGTATGTGTGTGTGTGTGTGTGTGTGTGTGTGTGTGTGTGTGTGTGAGTGTGTTCATTAGCTCAATTAGAAAAGGCGTTTTGTGATGTGTGTGTATGTGTGTGTGTGTGTGTGTGTGTGTGTGTGTTTGTGCACGTATTTGTCTATTTGTGTATGTGTGTGTGTAAGAGGTTGGATACCAAATACACATTTCTTTTGTCTGAGCTGTGATAATGTGATTACAGGCGGCAAACTGTCATCATGGAGGAAGGAGAGTTTAAAACAATACAAAACGAAGGGAAACTCTGCCTACCTGTACACTAGAGTGTGTGTCTATTTGTGTGTGTGTGTGTGTGTGTCTGTGTTAGAGGTTGGATACCAAAAATAAGTTCATGTCCTAGCTGTGATTCCAGGCAGGCCTACCAAACAACAACAAAGAAACTGAAAGATCAATTTTTACGTCGTTATATATTTTGCAGAAAAAGTCTGAGAACTTGATTAGATATGTGATATTATTAGATTTATTAGAAAGATGAACTTAGGTCTTCTTTTAACTTTAATTGAACGATTAATGAAAGGGAGCCCTGCATTTAAATAGGCTAATAGGCTACTAAGTACAAGGAAAAAGTGAGATGGACTCTTAAGTTAGACTTCTAATGTAGGCCTATGATTAATGCAAACTCAGACGTACAGCAGGTCGTTGTTGATGAATGAAAGGGAGCCCTGCATTTAAATAGGCTAATAGGCTACTAAGTACAAGGAAAAAGTGAGATGGACTCTTAAGTTAGACTTCTAATGTAGGCCTATGATTAATGCAAACTCAGACGTACAGCAGGTCGTTGTTGATGAATGAAAGGGAGCCCTGCATTTGCGACATTGGCGTGTGTGCTTCCCAGAATGCCTTGCGTGTGTGAATGTTATGTGTAAAATGTGTAGTTAGCAACATGGATATTAGTTAGGCTACTAGTTAGCGTGTGGTAATGGATGTAATCGTTACTGTAGTGTCTCTATTAGTAGCCTAACTCTCATGTGTTTACCCGATGTGTTTAAGTGAGATCACCCTTGTGGTGTGTTGCATCCGCATTAGGTAGTACCCTGTGTTTCTCAATAATTCTTACAATGATCATCAATATTCATCATAGAAATGATGGAACGTCTAAAGATTACGTAGGACACTGCGCCTGATTATCATCAGCTAATTTGTCCGTCATAGACCCAACCCGCCCGCCCGCAACTGCAACTGTTTAGAAAGAGTGATAATCATGGAACGTCTGACTCTCTGCTGCCCTCTTTTGTCTCCAGTCTGAACTGCAGCTTGATGATGAACACTGAGGCAAAGGCAGGCAGGCCAGTGGGTGGACATCAGGCTGTGAATGAGGACTACAAAAACTCCAGAGGTTACCAGAGGGGACACCTGTGTGTGTGTGTGTGTGTGTGTGTGTGTGTGTGTGTGTGCGCGCGCGCAGGTATGCGTGATTACACACCACCAAAGGGTCCCTGACCAGAGATGAAGAATGACGATGGATGGAAGGAGATTAACACACACACACACACACACACACACACACACACACACACACACACACACACACACACACACACACACATACAGGATGGGGCAAACATCAGGCTCAGGACCAATCAGACTCCACCTTCACCCCCACACCTGTGATCAGGACCAATCAGACTCCACCCCCACACCTGTGATCAGGACCAATCAGGCTCCACCTTCACCCCCACACCTGTGATCAGGACCAATCAGACTCCACCTTCACCCCCACACCTGTGATCAGGACCAATCAGACTCCACCTTCACCCCCACACCTGTGATCAGGACCAATCAGACTCCACCCCCACACCTGTGATCAGGACCAATCAGACTCCACCTTCACCCCCACACCTGTGATCAGGACCAATCAGACTCCACCTTCACCCCCACACCTGTGATCAGGACCAATCAGACTCCACCTTCACCCCCACACCTGTGATCAGGACCAATCAGACTCCACCCCCACACCTGTGATCAGGACCAATCAGACTCCACCTTCACCCCCACACCTGTGATCAGGACCAATCAGACTCCACCTTCACCCCCACACCTGTGATCAGGACCAATCAGACTCCACCCCCACACCTGTGATCAGGACCAATCAGACTCCACCCCCACACCTGTGATCAGGACCAATCAGACTCCACCCCCACACCTGTGATCAGGACCAATCAGACTCCACCCCCACACCTGTGATCAGGACCAATCAGACTCCACCCCCACACCTGTGATCAGGACCAATCAGACTCCACCTTCACCCCCACACCTGTGATCAGGACCAATCAGACTCCACCCCCACACCTGTGATCAGGACCAATCAGACTCCACCCCCACACCTGTGATCAGGACCAATCAGACTCCACCCCCACACCTGTGATCAGGACCAATCAGACTCCACCTTCAACCCCACACCTGTGATCAGCACCAATCAGACTCCACCCCCACACCTGTGATCAGGACCAATCAGACTCCACCTTCACCCCCACACCTGTGATCAGGACCAATGAGACTCCACCCCCACACCTGTGATCAGGACCAATCAGACTCCACCCCCACACCTGTGATCAGGACCAATCAGACTCCACCCCCACACCTGTGATCAAGGGTTAGGGTTAGGGTTACCCTAACCCTAACCCTTACATGACACTTACCTCTGCACACAGGCCTCTCTGATTGACCTTACATGACACTCGTCTCTGCACACAAATCAATGGAACTTTTTGCAAAGGCCTTGAGTTTGACACATGTGCCCTAACCCCTTAAACACACACACACAGACACACACTCACCCTGTGATGATGGTGATGATGAATATGGTGATGATGATGATGAAGGTTATGAAGACGATAATGAAGATGATGATGAAGACGACGAGGGGGATAGTGATAAAGGTGATGAAGAGGATAAAGATGTCGATGATGAAGATGCTGAGGAAGACGACGAGGGGGATAGTGATAAAGGAAATGAAGAGGATAAAGATGTCGATGATGAAGATGCTGATGAAGACAGCGAGGGGGATAGTGATAAAGGTGATGAAGAGGATAAAAATGTCTATGATGAAGATGCTGAGGAAGAGCTTGATGATGAAGATGAATCTGGATGAGAACGAAGCAGGTGAAGGTGACTCTGATGACTCAGAAGAAGTCCCACCAGCTTAAAAGGCTCCAGCCAAGTCCGCTGCCAAGGCAGCCCCTGCTAGAGAAGAGACGGGGGGGAAGACCACAGCGGTGACGAGGCAGATGACCCAGACGACAGTGCGCACACACACACACACACACACACACACACACACACACACACACACACACACACACACGCACACACACGCACACACACACACACACACACACAGACACACACACACACACACACACACACACACACACACACACACACACAGACACACACACACACACACACACACACACACACACACACACACACACACACGTGAGGCTGATGAAAGATGAATCATTTTCTAGAATCAGGAGGGTTTTTACAGTTAATGAGAATGGTTTTATGAGTTGTGTATAGTGTACAAATGACACACAGTGTGTGTGTGTGTGTGTGTGTGTGTGTGTGTGTGTGTGTGTGTGTGTGTTTAGTGTATACATGACCATGATACATGGTGTAATGAATCCCATGGCTTTATGAATTGTATAGAGTTTTCCAAAACAGTGTACAAAGGCACCAAATAAATATGTAAATAACGTCAAATGGGAAATGACTGCCCTCTTGTGTCCACACACTGAACTACAGCTTGCCAAGGATAGATAGGCCAAAGGGGTGTGTGTGTGTGTGTGTGTGTGTCATAAAAGTGAGTGGACAAAGCTAAGCTCAGGTTGTGTGTTTGTGTGTGTGTCATAAAAGTGAGTGGACAAAGCTAAGCTCAGGTTGTGTGTTTGTGTGTGTGTGTGTGTGTGTGTGTGTGTGTGTGTGTGTGTGTGTGTGTGTTTGTGTGTGTGTGTGTGTGTGTGTGTGTGTGTGAAGCTATTTTAAGATGGACAGTGACTCACCTGTGAGCTTCTCACGCACGGGCACACACACACACACACACACACACACACACACACACACACACACATGCAAGCACAAAGCTTTTTTCCAAGGAATTTGAGTGGGTGTACACACACATCCTGTTACATCCACCCACTTGTGGGCTTCATAAGTAATCTGTTCTCACACACACGCACACGCATTCCAGCCATGAATTCCAGCCATGTGTTTATTTCCTTCTAGCAACTTCGTTCCAGAGAATTGTCCCAGTTAAACCACAGAACAGACACGACACACACAGCTCACATACAAACACAGCCACATGATTTATGTACTAGAGTCATTTTCATTCTAGGTATAGATTTGAGAAAAATGGATCTTGACAAGGGAAAAAGGAAAATGTGCCTAGAAAGTGACTAGAAAGTGAATCTGACAACAACGCTCAATGATCAGAATGATCGACATCAATCAACCAAAGTCAGCAAGATGTAGTCACCACTGCCAGACCAACACCTAACAGCATTAATATCTGCAAGTTTAACCCAGAGAGAATACAAGACAGAAAAAGCTGACTTACCCACTGACGACTTCATGCTACGGTCAAAGCTAATTCCAAAAAACATCATTGTGCCACCGTCTCAGGTTTCAGCTTCATGTCTAAACACTCCTGACAAGAGACAGAATACTTCTACTGCTAGATAAGCCTTTTGGTACTTTGCTTGACTCATAATTACATTGGAATTATTGCAAAAGCCTCAGATGCAATACCTTTACCACAAAAACATATTAGTCTGAATTGTTAAAAGTAAATTAAGAAAGATAACATTTACAATAACTTCCAATGTTCTGTTTGTACATTATGTATATGTTTGTGTGTGTGTGTGTGTGTGTGTGTGTGTGTGTGTGTGTGTGTGTGTGTGTTTTTGATGTGTTCATGATTGCTACACACTTCACACCCACAAACATGTAAAGCAAAGAGTTTCCTTCAGGTGGTTTGGCTAGAAGCATTTGCTAAGAAAGGCCCGACCCAGAACATTCTGGGAGAACAGGTTCAGCCATGTTAGTCACGCTAACCTACTACACATGACTCTTGGTGCCTGTTTGTATTGTCTTCAACCTAATGTTTAAGTGTCCAAAAACATATTTAACGCCTTATTTATTCTCAGGGAGAGACTGCAAATGCTGATTAGAAGGATCTTTAATAACTGTTACGACCCCCTGCGCCCCTGCAGACATTGCAGTGGCCATGCATGACCTGCAGGCAACTGTGGGGAACGTAACGCCCACAACGGGTTAATAGCTTGATGATCCACACCTGGGGAGGCGTGGGAGTGTGTGTGTGCGTGTATTTATGTGTGTGTCCGCAGGACGTCATTGTTGTTATGGGCCTGGTATTTGTGTCTCTGTGTTATTGATTGTTTACCTACAGTATGTTTCTAGTCACCTTGGGGTCTCACTGTAATCACCAGTGATTAGCTGCAGGTGTATCGCTCCGTCCAAGGCTGATCCGCGGTCAAATCATGTCGTTAATTTGAACCAGACTAAATTCATTAGAGCAAATGGGCGTGCCCGTCCTACGTCAGAAGGGAGAAGCGTTTTTCTCCAAAACCATGATTTTCTGACCGTACAATGGCTACTTAACCCAAAGAAAGAGACACTTTTTTTCTCCGCTGGCGAGCAGGAGATGATCATGACAGCTTGTAACAGTTGTAGATTTATATTTATATATTATTCTGGAACGGACAAACATCCAATATAACACTAAACACAAGAATTCAGTTTTTGGTCCCGCATTTAAAGGTGACGTCAGAGTAGAGATGCCCAGGTCTTAGAGAAAAAATATTATTCCTCTCTCTCCATCTATCTCTCTCACTCTCTCCTCTACCTCTCTCCCTCTCCCTCTCTCTCTCTCTCTCCCTCTATCTCTCCCTCTCAAGTTCAAGTTCAAGTTCAAGATTGCTTTATTAGCATGAATGTCACCTCTCCCTCTCTTTCTCCCTCACTCTCTCTCTCCCTCTCTCTCTCCCCCTAACTCTCTCTCTCTTTCTCCCTCTATCTCTCTCTCACTATCTCCCCCTCTCCCTCTCTTTGTCCCTGTCTCTTTCACTCTCTTTCTCCCTCTCTCTCCCACCTCTCTTTCTCCCTCTTTCTCCCGCTATCTCTATCTCTCTCACTCTCTTTCTCCGTCACTATTTCTTTCTCTCTCCCTCTTTTTCTTCCTCTCTCTCCCTCTATATCCCTTTCTTTCTCCCTCACTCTCTCTCTCCCACTCTCTCTCCCCTATCTCCCTCTCTCTCCCTCTCTCTCTCCCTCTCTCTCTCCATCCATCTACCCTCCTCTATCTATCTCCCTCAATCATGTATATCCTGTAGGTGTGGGTTAGACAGCTGTGTGTGTGTGTGTGTGTGTGTGTGTGTGTGTGTGTGTTTGTGTGTGTGTGTGTGTGTGTGTGTGTGTGTGTGTGTGTGTGTGTCTGTGTGTGTGTGTGTGTGTGTGTGTGTGTTTGTGTATGAGTGTGTGTGTGTGTGTGTGTGTGCGTGTTGGTGTGTGAGTGTGTGTGTGTGTGTGCGTGTTGGTGTGTGTGTGTGTGTGTGTGTGTGTGTGTTAACTTGCGGGTTCTTGTTACTTCCCTATGAGGCAGGGTTGAAACACGTGTGTGTGTGTGTGTGTGTGTGTGTGTGTGTGTGTGTGAGTGTGTGCTTGTGTTTGTGTGTGTGTGTGTGTAAGTGTGTTTGTCGGGTGTGTGTGGGCGTTGCACAAGATAACACAAAGAGACTAGATATGGAGACGTGTTGACATACGTGTTGTATGTTATGCGTGAATGCATGTGTGTCAGAGTGTGTATGTGCGCGCATGTGTGTGTGTATGTGTGTGTCAGTGTGTGTGTGTTTGTATGTGTGTGTGTGTGTGTTTGTATGTGTGTGTGTGTGTGTGTATGTGTGTGTGTGTGTGTATATGTTGTTTTGGGCATGGTATTTGTTGCTCTGTGTTATTGATTGTCTATCTCTGTGTGTGGGTGTGTGTTTGTGTGTGTGTGTGTGTGTGTGTGTGTGTGTGTGTGTGTGTGTGTGTGTGTGAGTGTGTTTGTCTGTATGAGAGACACAGTCAAATCCTAATGCTTACAACATAATGACATCCTGTTAACAGTTGTGATATTCATATATGTATGTTTTAATTTTTTGAACGGAGAGATATCAAAGATAACAATGACCACCAGCATTCTGTCTTTACATCTCCCATTTAATCTCCAACATCTGAGGAGATATGCCTAGGTCTTACAGACAAAATGTTCTTTGCTTTCTCCCCCCCGGACTTGTCATTCCACCCCAACCTGTTGTCAAAGAGGAGAGGAGAGAAGAGAACATCCTCATCAGAATAGGGGGCAGGAAATCCTTATCCTTTCAGATCCAAAATCATATCTGTGTCATCATCAGATACACACTTCTTCCTGCTTACGCACAGACATGTGTGTGTGTGTGTGTGTGTGTGTGTGTGTATATCTGTGTCATCATCAGATACACACTTCTTCCTGCTTACGCCCAGACACACAGTATGTGTGTGAGACAGACATAGAGCTCGTGAGTGTGTGTGTGTGTGTGTGTGTGTGTGTGTGAGACAGACATAGAGCTCGTGAGTGTCTGTTTGTGTGTTTGATTTTGTTTGTCATCATACTCTGGATTCATTATGACCCACGTGTGTGTTTGAACAGGGTGGTAATCTTTTTAATCTTAAACACCAGCATCTGCAGTCTCTCCCTGTGAACGAATACGGCGCGTGTGTGTGTGTGTGTGTGTGTGTGTGTGTGTGTCTCTCCCTATGAACGAATATGGCTTTAAAAATGTTTGTGGACACTTGAAATTTACTGTGACTGACGTGACTGAACCTGTTCTCCCAGAATGCCCTGAGATTTGCATAATGACGTTTTACTTTTTTTTTACCTCTTCAGCTGACGTTAAATTCGAGTGATTGAACGAGCTCCACCAGTCTTGTGCTGTGGGTTTTCAGAGCAACGTTGGAACTAGCTTTGACTATAGCGTGAAGACGTCAGTCGGTGAGTAAGTGTTATCATGTGGTGAGAGTAAAGAGTGGTGGGTCTACAACTGGAGTCGGCAAATCAGCTGATTGTAACCTTGCAGATCAAAGTAATTGATATTCAATTAATTTCAATTTTATTTATAAACAATACAATTGTCTCTAGGCACTTTACAATTTATCTCTTTACACTTTACAAGAGACAATTGTCTCTGGGCGTTTTAAGCGCAAGCACAATGGCAACAGTGTGAGTATGTGTGTGTGTGTGTGTGTGTGTGTGTGTGTGTGTGTGTGTGTGTGTGTGTGTGTGTGTGTGTGTGTGTGTGTTTGTGTTTGTGTGTGCGTGTGTGACGTGCTATTTCCGTGGTATTTATCAAACCAGATCCACGCTGGGCAATCTGTGTTTACTCCGCTCTATAGGGCCTAATTTACTAACATTGCCACCGCAGCTTAATCTGCAGTCGCACATTTACGCAGTGTTTTTGCGTATTTTTCGTGGCATTTATTTAGGAAGAGAAAATGAAGGTTCAGCGAAGAGGAGATAGATATATTGGTTCACGTTCGCTCAATCACTGAACCTGATTCAATGTGTGCGCTGTTATATTGTTGTTCTGCCCGCATTCACCTACAGAAAGATGTTTAAAATGACACGATTATAAAGAATATGCTATTGGTGGCATTAATGCATAAACTGTCTATTACGACAATATAGATGTGTACATGGCGAGATTAACTTGTTACTGCTTTAACGCCCCCTAATGGACCCGCGGGCGGGCCCGTACTGGATAAATCGCCAAAACAAATCCTGAAAATTCTATTTCTGAAAATATCATTCAAACTCCCATTTAATATTTTTTTGTGGTAATCCAACTATGTGTAAACCGAATTTCAGTTGTCTACATGCATCCGTTACAAATAAATACAATTTTAAACACACCATGACACATCCTCATTTTTTACATATGGAGCAGCCTCCTCCCATAACTAAGCCATTTAAATGTGTTTCTGCATTATCCGTACCTTAAATAACGTTATAGAACATTCATTTACCTTCAAAACATCTAAAAAAACAGACTTGAACTGCATGGTTATGTCCATAAAGTTGTTTATTCACTTGCTCACGACATTGAGAAAAAACGTTCACTTTCTTGTATGTTTCTGATGACCTCCTTATTTTCTTAGAGAATAATCTTTTTTTTCTCAACATCTTTTCAAGTTGATTATAGGTGAACTGTAGGTACATTTTAGGTGGGAGTTTTTTTCTTCACTTCCCCAGCAGACGGGTTCTGCCTGGGGAGTAAAACCCTTCTGGCAAACAACGTGAGAAAGCAGGCTGTGTAGAAAAGGAAATGTGTGATGGGGCAATCACTGAGGACGACATTGAAGTGGCAATAAGCCTACTTAGTAGCGGACGGACTCCTGGTCTGGATGGGCTGCCTTCAGAGTTCTATAAAGCCGAGGACATGTTGTTTGCCCAGGGCAAGGCTCGGCCATTGCACAGCCGTGTCGTGCTGACCCCTGCGGATTCCTCAAATGTAGGCATCTCGACTGCACAATTTCTGGTAGTGGGCGACTGCGTTCGCGCTCTCCCCTGAGGTGATGGTTTAATGACAGACTAAAGTGCCGGCTTTGACTCGGAGGGCTGGAAGGCATGCCGATGATCTCCAGCAAGGACTATTTGAAGTGTGTGGAGGCTGCAATTGAAGGAGCATTGAGGACTATCTGAAATGTGGGGAGGCTGTTAATGAAGGAATATGGAAATGGCAATCTTTGGCAAGTTGTATGTCGTCTGAAATATGGATTCCTAAACTGGAAACGGCTTGTACGTTTGTCATGGAACGCTACTTAAGTCTAAAGAAGGAATTTGTTTGCCCAGGGCGATGCGCGGCTGATGGAGGTGACTTAGTCCTCTGCGCCAGCCTCCGCCTTACCTTCAGTCTTTTATTTTGGCCAATGTTCTGTTCACAGGCAAATCTATTCAAGTGCACCCCAGCTGACTGTATCCTTCATATCCCTGCATGGCCCTGGCAAAGGCTTTGAGGTGCTTGGGGTGCATTGGCAGCCTGCCTGAAAGTTGGAGGTGCCCCCACCGTCCCGGTGCTACCTGTGGCCAGGAAGTTCCAGCGCCAGCTTGGTCTTGTACAACTCATACTTACCTGGCAGGGTCGATACAATGATCAAGAAGGTTGTTTGCCCAGGGCTATCGGAGGATATATCGTGGATTATCGAGAGAGTGGAACAAGACGACGGTCATGGTCGTGTTTGGAGAGAGGAAGAATGCTGGCCGTTTCGAGCTGCTGGAAGACCTGGAAATGGACCGACTTCAATTCAGCCGTCAGATACTCCAGAAAGAACTTGGATTTACAACCAACCAATTGGATTATATTTTGCCTTTCCTGGTAAGAAGATTTTTGAAGTAGTTTTTACAAGCCTGAAGATTTTTGAGACCTGTTGTACCAGATTCAGTCAGAAGAAGAAGGAGAGTCAATCCTTTCAGAAGATATGTTTTACACCGCTTGCAGAGAGAGATTTAAAGATTGTGCATGTCATGATGTATTCTGAAAGAGTCAAAATGGAGGACATCACCACATGGCTCGGGAGATATTGTACTGTCCTGACGGGGACTGAAGCTAAAGATATTGATGGTGTTAAAACTGGTGAGAGAAGATTTCAAGTGCGGCTCCGTAGAGTTGGAGAGGAAGTTCAGCATTTAACTAACACCATACAGCCTAGTAATCATACCATACTAACCCTAACCCTAGCTGATAACATACATTGGACTCCCACCACAGCACAGACCATTTTCACACACTGGCAGACCTACCTAAATTTACACTAGCTCCAACCACAACCCTGGCTGCGCCACCAACTGCCGCCCCCTCACCACATCTCCCACCATCAACATCCACTCCCTTAAATGACCTTGTCCTGAATCTCTCCACCTCCTTCCACCTCACACCCTCACAGCAATCACTTTTGGACAAAGGCCTCACCTTCATACCCCACACCACACGCCAGAACCAGGAGGAACTTCGAAGGGACATTCACAACTTTCACCGCCGCCTCAAACTACACGACTACTTTGGCACAGACAACTCCCACACTCCCACTCCTTTCACTTATCCTTCCACCTGGGAACCACCCTCCTCCAAACTCAACACCTCTCTCCTCAAGCACCTCAAAACCGATAGGAAAACCCTCACTTTTCACCTTAGAAGGCCCCCTCCCCTTCCCACAGTCAACAACATCACTCCATCAGAAAAACAGGCCATCAAACAACTTTGCAATAACCCAAACATCATCATCAAGCCAGCTGACAAGGGATCCAAGATTGTCATCTTGGACACCCATCAGTACCTCACCGAAGCCATTAGACAACTCAACAATATCCAACACTACCGCCCCATCTCACAGTCCACCCAACCCTCAGCACAGTCCCAGATCCGTCACCACCTTTCCACCCTCTACCACTAAGGTTACATCAATCACAAACAGAAGATTTTCCTCTCCGGCCCAGACAACCCCCGCCCACGCCAATTCTATCTCCTCCCAAAAATTCACAAGCCCCCAGAAACCTGGACCATTCCCTTCGAAGTTCCTCCTGGTAGACCCATTGTCTCTGATTGCAACAGCTCCACATACAACATATCCATATTTATTGACGCACACCTCAACCCCATTTCCACCAAACATCCCTCTTACCTCAAAGACACCTACCACTTCCTCAGTAAGATCAGGTCCATGGTAGTCCCAAACAACACCCTTCTTTTCACCTTAGATGTAGACAGTTTATACACCAACATCGACACAACCACAGGCATCCAAGCCGTCCGCACCACCTTCAGTAAACACCCAGACCCAGACAGACCAGACAACATCCTCCTACAATTACTTCAACTCTGCCTCACCCATAACGATTTCCAATTTGACAATAAACTCTTTTTACAAATTCATGGGACTGCCATGGGCCAAAGATTTGCCCCCAGTTATGCAAATATATACATGAGTGAGTGGGAGCAAGCCGCCCTCGCCAAATGCCCCCTACAACCCACATTCTATTTCCGTTTTCTTGATGACATTATAGGAGCCTGGCCACACTCACTTTCGGATTTCGACACCTTTCTAGCCACCCTCAACTCCCATCACCAACACATCACACTCAAGGCCACAATTCACCCAGAACAGGTACATTTCTTAGACACCACCATCTTCTTCTCCCCCATCTCCCCCACACACAAAGCCATTAGTTCAAAAGTTGATTTCAAACCCACAGACACACACTCCCTTTTACATAAACACAGCAACCACCCCAAACACACATTTAGCTCAATCATTAAATCACAAATTATCCGTTTTCACCGCATTTGCTCATTCCCCTCAGACCTACACCACGCCATTAGAATTCTCTTTCAAGCCCTGCATACACGCCATTATTCAAAATGCTTCCTCCGATCCATCAAGAACGAAACACTGTCCGGTCTTGCTCCCACCCACTCAAACATCCCTCACACACAACATCCCAGCCACACACAGGCCCACTCAGACACCTTTCAAGTCATCCAGCCCTCCACACCTCCCAACTCACACCTTCCATCAAACACTGATTACATCCATCACCCACACCAAATTCCTGACCCTAACCTTGACCCACATCCAATTCCTGACCCTAACCTTGACCCACACCCAATTCCTGACCCTAACCTTGACCCACACCCAATTCCTAACCCTAACCTTGACCCACACCCAATTCCTAACCCTACCCAATTCCTAACCCTAACCTTAACCCTTTCCCAATTCCTAACCCTACCCCACCCTTTCACCCCAACTCTGATCTCAACTCTAGCCCAGCCGTACTATCACACCCTATACCAGACATCCTTCCTAACCCTAACCTTGACCCCCCTACAGACACACATATCCTACCCCTCATCACCACCTTCTCAAAACACACACAACATCTACACCACAAACTGAAACACAACTTCACCACATTACAAACAACACTCCCTGCATTCCAGAACACTACAATCATTTCCGCTTATAAACGCAATAAAAACCTCAAGGACTTACTCATCAGAACCACCTTCACCCGTCATCTCAAGCCCCCCACTCCCAAAGAAAACATTTATTTCAGGCCCCAGCACTTCATCACCAACATCCACAGCCACCTTTCAGCCCCCAACAACCCCCTTAATTTAGACACCCCCAACTTAGTATACGCCATCACCTGCACCATCTGCCACATCATTTATATTGGAGAAACCAAACACACACTCCGCATACGCCTCCGACAACATCTCAGAAATATACGCAACAATAAACTCCACACACACCTAGTCACCCACTTTCAAGCACACAACATTGCACATCTCAAGACTTGTGGTCTGGAGGGGAATCCAGGCTGGTCCACAGCCCAGAGAAAAAGAGCAGAGCGGCTGTGGATTTTAAAACTGAATACTCTTTTACCCACAGGGCTGAATGAGAAGTTGAATTAAAAAATAAAAAACTTTTTTACCCCCTTGTGTCTCCCTGTCGGTTTCCTTCCCTCCCCCTGTTAGTTTCCTTTTATAACTGTAAAAGTAATTATTAACTATTTATTAATTATTGACTATTTATTATTTATTTATTTAAACACTTATACTCTGTATGGTTTTAGTTTATTAGGACTGGTATCTTCTTATTTGTTTCGTTATTGTGTTTTTATCTTGTGTGTTTTTTACTACTTATGTGTTACCTTTTACTTCTTTTACCTAGCACTTATGTATATAACTTTATTTCACCTTTGCTTTGTGTGGTTTTATAGCACTTCACCTTTTAGCACTTACTTTTTAGCACTTTTACCAGTCCTTTTATACTATTATTCTACAAGATTGTATTTATTATGTATTTGTCTTAACCCACCCTACCCCACCCCAACCCTAACCCTAGGCAACCAACTTATGTTGAGCACCAACATAATTGTTTGCTAGCGTTAGCTAGCTGATTTGACCATAGGGTATAAACATGTTCATTCATCTGACACTAGGCTAAAGTGTTAGTGAAATCCCACTAGCCACAACTAACAGAATGTAACAGCATACAGAGTACTAGTAAAATCTTAATAATTAACAGGTCGATAGCTAGCTGGTTAGACCACAGATTTCCTTTTGACACCACTAGACTAGCAAGCGTCAGCGAAATCCCGTTAGCCACTATTAGCAAACTCAACTAACTATAATGCATTGTTTTTAAAAATAAATAAAAATTAAGTGGGAAACCAAGGGGGCATTTCCCTTTGTATATTGTGGGAAGGTAATATTGGTGATAGTTGAAAACATAAAAGTTAGCATATTTTTTTATCCTGCAATTAAGCATTTGACTTAATGAAGCACTATGCTAACCGAAATAAATAATATTCATAACTTAATAACTGTAATATTCACTTCTCACTCACTCTACTCTCACTCTTACTTCATGTGTGTCCTGCCTGCTCTAACAGTGCATTAATGACACCTCCGCAACAGAGTGCGGAGCCAGTCTGCTATCTGGGATAGAACGACTCTCAGACAGAGGCACCTCATGTCTAAAGTTCAGCTGTTCCACCCTTTACAAGAACTGCGTGACTGCCTATGCTTTATACTGTTAATGAAAATATCAACATAAATTCTAAGTATATGTTCATAACTTAAAAAAACAAAATCATATATATAAACATATGTGTGTATCAATATATAATTGATTTACTCATAATCATATTCTGTCTGCTGCTGTGTTGTTGTTGTGGGACTGGTTCTCTGTAATGTGGAACTCGATCTCTCTTGCCTGGTGGAACTCATCCTCTCACGCGCACATCTTCTGTTGCAAACTTAATGGACCTTTGACCTCTCATGTGGTGATTTGCTCTCCTGTGCACACCTTCAACATCTCTTGTGTACATTCGTTTCCTGACGCGTTAGTTTGGAGTTCAAAGTTAACAACACCCATTTCAACGGGACTTTTTTATCTGTGTAACATGAGCTGGCTTGTGTGCAATGTGAGCTAGCTTGCCACAATTGCACATTTTAGAATTAAAACAGCAGGCAACGCAACAGCAGGCAACGCAATTATTGATAACTAAAGGTCTTTAGTTACGGACTAGGGATCTGTACAAGTTAAATATATTTTGACATAAAAACCAAGTTCGTGCCCTCAGACGTGCTGTTCTTCCACTTCAGGTACTCTGTGAGTTACCTGAAAGACACGTCAACGAAGTTAATCTGGTGAAAAATCAGGGCTTGTTCGATGTGCTAATTCGCCTAGGGTCCGCAGTGGGATCCGCCCCTGAGTCTATTGCTACCCTGGGTAGGTAAACGGTGTAAAAGATAAAGTGACAAGAGTTCACAGAGTTACCACCATGGAGGCATCACGAGCAAATGAATGGGGTAAGGAGGATAATTTGCTTCAACAAATTCTACTTCAAAGAATGAAGTCTAAAACTGATGTTGCGTAGTTAAAGCCTACTTGTACTATGTAGTATACCGTTAGAGTCATGTCTGCCTATGCTGACATGAATCTGCAGCTTTAGGCTACATGTGCCTACATCTGTCAGCAGAGCCTACCATTATAAAAAAAAAATTAAACCTGAAAAGGACAAGACAACTAAATGTTTTGTTAAAATGATTGGACGTCTGATAGAATGATGCCTAATTGTTGTTTTGTGTCTTCGGGTTAACACATTTAATTTTCACTATTTTCGTAGAACCATCTCTTCCGCGTGCGAAAAGCTTTTGAAAAACGTTTTAAATAGGTTTTTGTGTGTCTTGATTGCGGCAAAAATAAAAAGTAAGACTATGGAGAGATGGATGGCGATATTTACCCAGTAATATAATTTGCTCCATTCCAATCAGAAACACCTTCAAAGTGTTTCGGATTGAGCCCAAGAAGCCACCTTTGTAGTCAGCTTGATGGTAATGTGTAAATTAAAATGAAGAGTGACTTGTTGGTTTTATTTAAAAAAATCTAAATTACATAGTCATTCTGCTCTGCTGAGTTAAATTATTAATATGTCCCCATCATAGGACAGACAACTGCAGCTTTAGGTTGTTTGAACCTTTGAGCTTGTAGACCTCTCACTATGCCAGGAGAACAAGCTCACCTGATAAGGACAGAAAAAGTAATCAATTCACAGATTTATCTTTTCACAAGCAGCCCCGCACACACGGGTACTCACATACATGCTCAAACTATGATCATATAAAACTATGATATTGTTTTGGACCTTGATCCCACTTTCCCCCAACTGTCATACCTTTTGGCAAAGTAAGCATATTAACTGTGTCTTTCTCTTATCTCCAGATAAAGACGTTTCTCTTGGCTGACCTTCAGATGCCTGTACATGACTGCAGTCACTCTGGTCTCTGAAACAATGTCAGGGCAGGGTGAGAGAAGCACTGCATCTGAGATGAGTCACTCCAAGAAGCATTCTGACACTGAAAGGTGAGATGTAGTCTAGAGTTGGGCACAGAATGGTTTTCTCTCCATCAGCAACATCTGTGCACCCCTATGCAATATAATAGTAACTGTACAAGCTTATAAAACAGCTTTAAGTACCGTCCATACAGGCCCCCAGACCTGCATAAACACACACATATTAATAAGGTATGGCCCAAATGGGTCAAATACAAGACCCACTCTTGGCCTTTTTCCTTACTTGGAGGATATTCAGTACAGGAAGCTCTGTTGCATCATATGTTATACTGGGTTAAGCCAAGACATTATAGGATTTTATGTAATTGGCACTGAATTCTCAGAGCTTAAACAGAGCATCGGCTTGACCAAACAATAAAGTAGCTTGTCGCTCCCATAACTGTTATTTCACAGCATTATAGTCACTGAGTTAAGACCACTGAACAACTCGACATTCTTCCATTTACTGTTCTTAACTCTTTGGTGACTGCCCCAAAATTGTCATTTTTTTGTGACTTTTTGTAAATCTTGGATATCTCTGCAGAAATTGCCTATCACACCATATATTATAAATCATTTTAAAGGGTGATGAATGTAGAATCAATTTAGAATAGATGTAACAAATATTTTTACTCAATTTAAATTATTAGAAAAGAATTTATGCTAATTTTCTGTATCTTGTTGAAACACCAATTTATTTGCCTAAATAGAAATAGAACATGACACTATAGAACTGATGGAACTGCAAAATAGCTATTCTACTGTTAATTTGTATCATTATCTATCTGCAACAGATATTGATGTTTCCTGCTCTGATTGGCTGTTGCATGTTTGTTATTGTGTGAGCATAAATGTGACCAGGCACGCGAAAAGGGGGAACAAGTCGGCTCAGACGATTTCGAGAAAAACACATTTGAAGTTTTTTTTTTCAAAATTAGTGATTTTCGGTTTTTTGCAGAATGTGCAAGTTGAAGTCATGAAGAAGCCACTCCATGTTTCAGATAACAGTATTGGTTACCTTAAAAGTATACATTTTGTCGTTGAAGTTGGTACAGTTTGGTTAAATTCTCCTTCACTCTCGTGGCGCTTGGGGGGGTGTTACCTAATTTCCATATGAACTGCTGGATCGCGCTTGTTATTTTTTTCGACCAATCAGCTGCACGTTACAAGCAATACACATGGCTACTTATACAGCATCATACTCCTCTACTCTTATCTAGATGGCAATCTGAATCTGAGAACATGCGTAGTCTCCAGCTGACCTTAGAAGAATCTTTCGGCCTCGCAGCAGAGGAGCTTGAGCGTGACATATCAGACGCTATCTCTACGGTAACTTTGACTGCAAATGCAACGCGAGAAGAAAGGAGAACTCTCTCCTCGGGAGATATTCGTGTAGCAACAAACTTTCTCCAGAGCCTATGTACAAGTTACGGAGTGATTCTCTAGCAGTTGAGAGAGAGTGGCAGGACATGCGAATCATTGGACATCTTGAGGCAAACAGACGTTCAGTAGTTACTTCGGAGATGACTACACATCCACCAAAAAGCCATCAGCAGACGTAAAGGAAAGGGAATTATTAACCCCGAAGTTAAAAACATGTAATCTACTTCGGCAGAGGAGCATTTTACTCCCCTGCAATCTCTACGTTCAGAGACAGACAGCAGGAAAGGTTAACAAACAGAATGAAATAGCTACACATTACACACGTTATGCTTTAATTAAACTCACGTTGTATGAGACACCAACAGAGGCTCAACAGACAAGTCTTACCATTGAAGATCTTTTTGTACATTAATTCACGTTCTGAAAACTATCCAACCAGCGAGGTTTATCTACGTTGTTGAGGAGAGCGAGAGTTGCATCAATCATATTTCATAAAAACTTCACACTTCTTACATGGGACATATCCACCAGCCTAATTACAATCTGCATTGTCTACTTAGCAGAAATATCTCCATACAGTAGATTTCCCTTCGTTTAGTATAATTTTAAACTTTCCAGATGACTGTATTGCCCCCGTACGTCAAGTGAAACGTGTCCAGAAACAAGGCTCCTTTGTCTGGATAGCCAGAGCTAGCATAACTGCCATTCAAATCCAATGGTAATGCTACCTAGCTAGGTATGCTAACTGTCGGTATCCATCGTTAACTCGTTAATCGTTAACCATCATGTCACTGGCTTTAATTTGGGAATGGCATGTTAGTAGTACATTTAGTAGTACATTTAATATCAGTACACTTGATTCATTACGGCTGATGTGTTACTTATGTTACTTATTAGCAGCTAGCTACCTAGCCACTATGTGTTCCAACTTCCAATGTGTTTTCAGTTAGTGTTAGCGGCAAGCTACATACAGTCAGGTGACGGTGTCTGTTAGCATGACCCATGATGTGAAACTTATTTGTTTCCCTTTTCAGAATTGGCAAAAACAACCTGACTAATATTATGACTATTAGCTTTAAACCTACACTTTTAGAATATGTGAATAACTCAAAATGTCTCTGGGGAGACTTGTGGCTGGTTTAGCCATGCCTGGTCACATATATGCTCATATAGGGGACTGATGGAACTGGAAATATTGCTATTCTGTTGTTGTAAGACATTGTATCTGCAACTCATTTAGGATGTGTACTGTGTCTGTCTCACTGAGATCCAAGCAATTGACATGTGCCCCCCCTCCCCCTCTTCCTGCTAGAATCCTTTGTGTCCTGGCATCAACCCCCTCCCCCCATAGGTGAACCCCTCACTGTCTCCCCCCTTCCTCTCACCTAAAGGGTGCGGCCCTCCCCTCTCCTTTTGTACTGTAACCTGAGTGAAATGTATAAATGCCAACACATTCTGCTATCAGGTAGGTCTTTCTCGAAGCAGCAGCTAAGAGGGGGACTCCACGCTGAATTAAACCTACAGAAACCTGACTTTGTCCTCCGGTGCCTTCATCAACTTAAGCGTGCTTATTAATATTCTGTCAGAACATTTAAACAACATGAGCAACATTGAACAACAATTATTTTATATGCCACATTGACATTTTTTCAGGTTACTTCAACAAACAAACAAGGCATGGAAGGTCAAGAGTGACTCATTTGTGGTAGCCCTTACTGTGCCAAACTTGAAAACTACAAAGCTATTTACGAGAAATAACAACACAAATGCAAGTATAGAAATATATAATCATTTATTTTGGTTGATCAAGATAAAAAACAAAAAAGAACTATGAGACAGAAGTGATAGCATTGTATAAAATAATTTGTATCGCGATCTAAATAAGGGACATATGACACGAACGAATCCATGAATGACACGTCATCCCACGTGGACCCAAAACACTGGAAATACATAGGCTATTTTCACGAAAACGTCTTATAACTTCCAATAACCTCTTCCAAATAATAATATAATGTTCAAACGTTTAGTGCTACTAAAAATATATGTATATATTGATGTCGCAAAAAAGCGGAAATAGTAGTGTAAGGATAAACAGCGTGTCATTTAGGAGTCAACATAGGCGCATCTCACCTCAATTCTTGATCAGAATCACAATCATTCATTAACAGATTGTCAAGACAGCCAACGTCTCTCAGTATAGTGGCAATTAAGATAGGCCTTAAGTGAGAAGGAGCGCGACGTCTTTTTAAAAAAAATTGAATATTTCTGTTAACTATTGGTTTCATTTTCACTCTTCATTAAATGTTTTGCTGCTAACATGTGAAAGAGGAAGAGAGACCCATTCTACTGGGCAGATTTACTGTGCACGTTACTAACTTCCATGAGAAAGAATGCATCCTAATGTATCAGGGTTTTTCCTGGGTCAAAATGGCTCTTCGGTGCTCCAAAAATAAAATTTGTGCGCTACGTGAGCACAGTCTGTGTTACCTATCTCCTTTTAACAGACATCTATGCCTTTTTTTACCATTTCATAAATAATGGAGGCTATGCTTGAGAATATCATTTTGCTTTCACTTTAAATCAAAATAGATAGGCTAATAGATTGACAATAGTCCAAGCCCCATTGTGCTATCATGTATGGTTCAAAGATTATCAAGGTTTGCCTCTTTACATATATGCAAGCTACTTAAATCTATATCAATAGAATCTAGAACTAAACAGTGGTCTATTATCTATTATCACTATTCATTTTTATTATACAAACCTACATACCATTCTTTTCACCAAAGGAGGGTGCGTTGAGAATCGATAATCAAAATGTTGTCAGCATTTTAAGTGGAAATTTCATTAGTACAGGTGTAGGCTATTCGTGCACGTCGGGCTGGCCCTCGTAGCAGAACGACAGTTTACAATGATCATATTAATATTATTATATTCGTGATGCAACACAAACGAGCTGAGTTTTCATTTAAAAACCAATGCTGTTGTCTGCCTCTCCCGAGGCCCCGCGTTCTACTGGTACTTGTCAAACGGGTAGACAAATCAAGTAATAGCCTTCACCTGCGTAAGTTCTCAACATAGCAGATATTTTAATACATTGAAAGCCATGAATACTGAAAATGGAATGTTATGCTCAAAATCACCGCCGACTGATGAAGTCAGGATGCATACGCAGGTTGAGTAATTGAGCGATTGTCAGATGGCCGCTCTGTCCATTCGCGTATTGATCAGACAAGAAGACACGCTTATCAACTCGATTACTATTGATCAAAGCAGAACGAGGGTTCGGCTATAGCCTACTTGTAACATACTATTCAGAACATATTTGCTGACATGCATTGCATACGTGATGAATTGCTTACAAATCTGCTTAAAACAACTAGTGAAGGTGTTTTAGAATAATATTAATGCCATATACAATAAGCGACTTAATTTAAGCGACTAAACACCACTAATTAATATTAGCTGTCTCATGCCAGCATTGCGCTAAATAATTAATCTACCGTAATTCAATTTTTAACTAAGGTAGCCTATTGAACTGCAAAATGTTGATCGCGACCTGTTTACAAATCTGGTTAAGAAGATATATATGAGCAGTTATTTATAGATAATAATTATTTCTCAGGCATGTAATGGCTTACAGCTACCTGTAGCATCTAAACGTACAGAGTAAGGGAGGTTGACTGCTAAATTGGCAGCCACCAGTCTTTGGATAGCTTTCATAAGTCAGTTATTGTATATGGCATTAATATTATTCTAACCATCACACATAGGATGTATAGGTTCACACACACTGCTTAATTAAAACTCTAAGCCTACTATCAAAGTATAATTTTTTTAAGATAATGTAGGCAACTGCTAGCTAGCTAGATAATGTATGCAACTGCTCGCTCGCTGCTTTATCAAATTCAAAGTAAGTCTTCTCTAAACTGGCAAGTTTGGAGCAGCCTCTGTTCAATGATTAGTGATTGGCTGAGGTGGTGGGAGGCGGAGTCTGCTGCTGCTGTCTTGAATTCGATGAGGGCTCGGTGAGGGCTCAAAACACCATTAAGCTGAATTGGATGACATTTAGTTTATTTGCCGACTTTGTTTTGCCTTAGGCACTCAGGATGTATCATAGGCGCTAGGGAAAACGTCTTTTCTCTCTATGCAGGAAAAACCCTGTGTATAGACCGCTTCCGAGTGTTATCTGCAGGGTTGCAGGAATGTGCAGGTAACGGCAGTTCGTTGCCCTTTGAAATGAGGGCCCTATGTCTTAACCCACTACAACACACTATGGCTCTCACATGGTTCTTTCTGTTCCTTAGTGTCACAGAGAAGAGACCAGTGTCCCCTACACAGAGCTGTGTGTCCATAAAGAGTGATGCATCAAAAGACGGCAACCTACCCAACTTCAGAGAGGGAGAGCTGCCCTCTGAGCAAAGGTATGTTGATCTACTCCTACTATTTCATCGTGCGGTGTTGTACTCCTTACTATTAGCTTTTAATATCACACATTAATATATGTTACAAAGTGTTCTTACAGCATTGCTTTAATTGAAGGTACCCTAAATAGGTCATTTTAGGGGCTGGCAACAAAGGGTTAAGGGTCGTTCATATTTGTAACCTATTTTTAAAGTAACACTATGTAACAATTCTACCGTAAAATAACAGCTTGAAAACAATTGTGCCGCTACGATTACTTTTAATATGGAGAATGGCCTCTCCGCAATTGCCATCGGGGGTCTGTATGGACATTTCTGCGGTCTGTACGTTTTTGAAGCCGCCCGGTCCTTTATGTCTGATCATGCGCGACTAGGATCGGGTAGCGAATTCTATTCAGAGCTAGCCATCTTTCTGCTGGATTAGTAAGTAGTTTATTTGCTGTCCTGCTTTGTCTTGTCTTGCACTTGCTTGATGTTTGACTGTGTTAGCAAAGTTGTTGACTTGCTAGTTTGTCATAAATGAGGAAAGCAAATTTCAATTGGTTTCGCCGCTAGGGGGAGCTCCAAGCCAAAAACTCCTTAGTGCTGCTTTAAGAAACGGAATAATTCCATAAAATATTGGTTTCATTTTCACTGTTCATTAAATGTTTTGCTGCTAACATGTGAAAGACAAAGGGAGACACATTCTACCTAGCAGAGTTACTGTGCACGTTACTAACTTCCAAGCTGGACAAATTGCACCCCTATGTTTAGATTGCTTCCGAGTGTTAACTGCAGGGCTGCAGAAATGTGACAGAACCAACGTATAAACCAAGGTTAATAGTCGCCAAATGACTGTAACGCACAGCTCATTGCCCTATGAAATGAGGGCCCTATGTCTTAACCCACCTAACACACTATGGCTCTCAAATGGTTCTTTCTGTTCCTTAGTGTCACAAAGAAGAGACCAGTGTCCCCTAAACAGAGCTGTGTGTCCATGAAGAGTGATGCATCAAAAGACGGCAACCTACCCAACTTCAGAGAGGGAGAGCTGCCCTCTGAGCAAAGGTATGTTGATCTACTCCTACTATCTCATCCCCCCATTAATGTATGTTCTACTGGTCATATTCTGACTGCATGTTCAATACAACAGAAACACAAAGACTTGGAATGAACTATCCAATGAATTTCTTCATCACATCACTAAGTGTTGTACAGTGTATCATTTAAGGCTTGCTTATGTCTGTAACCTATTTGTAAAATTTAAAAAGAGTGTCAGCTTGAGAAAATAATAAAGTCACTTGTTGCTGCCATACATTTTTAAAGCAGCTGCATTGGTGAGACACTCTGAAATCACCAGAACAGGGTCAACGGTGTAGCATTTCAGAAAAGTGTTTTCAGAGCAACTGAAGCTCCTTTACTCAACTCACTCAACAGAACAGACTGCCTCTACCTGTGGAGTGGGACTAGGGATGGGTATCGTTTTTTTATTCTTCTGATACCGGTACTTAACCGATACTTTTAAAACGATACCGGTGCCTAAACTTAGCCTGAACCGATACTTAAAAAAAAAGCTCAAAACGACGGTTGACGACATTAGAGAAAGACTTTTTTTATTGCAATTTTCTTTCTTCAAATTGAACAATATATTAACTGTTTAAGGTATACTATAAATAAATAGAAAACATTTGACTTCAAACTACAGCTTCAAACCTTTTAACTTCAAACTATGAAAAATTGACTGTTAACAGTTTACAGTAAACTTAAATAATAGAAAACAAATACAAAACACACACACTCTGATCATTTTCTGATTTGTTTATACCTATCTTTGCTACCTTGTTTATACTTTATCCTGTTATTTGAATCCACTGGATACGTGAATTTGTACTGCCCCTTTAAAAGACTAGGTGTAGTTTAGCTGGCATCTCCGTTTAGTCTTCAGTCCGCGGTTCCTGATCTGCCTTTGACTCTTGCCTTCTCTCCCCCCTTTACACGCAATTGTTTTGTTTTATTTGCTGCACCTCGCGTTGTTGTTTTTGTGAAAAATACAGACACACTTTTGACCATTTACCTTTCAGCATTTACTCTGTTAAATTGATGGCTAGCTCTGTGTGAGGGACCGACCGGTCACCCCACGTTTTTTGGGGATGTGGCGACTGGAAGGGGTGGTTAAGGGTTGAAGAACAGTGCAGGAGATGGTGGTTGTCATAAAAATATATATATTTATTTACACAGGGCTTTAAACCCCAACACCGTGCCCACAAAATAAACAAACAAAAACATTCAGGCCATACGCCGCGGAACTCAAATGCGTGGCACCCTGGGCACCTGCTTGGCCGATTAGGCCCAAAATAATGGCACCTTTTCAAGGCCCAAAGCCAGGCTCCAAACTAGGCCCAGGCACTAAGCCCGATGCTAGGTACATTGCTAGCCACCCAGAAAATAAACACATGAACTAAACACATTTAACAAGGCAAAGAAACTAGACATGAAAACAAGGCACAAAGACAATGTACAAAAACAGTATCCACACATCTAAATACGAAACCAACTTCACCTCACATCAGGGAAGTGGTTTCTTTGTTCAAACCTTTCACGGCCTCTCATGCCTGTCTCTTTTCATATGAAATGAGGCACCCTTCAAATAGGGCACAGCCACATTGTCTTGATTAGGTCCAACATTGGCATCAGGTGAGCCAGGAACCCACCATTATGGGGGAGGAGTCCAACAGTCTTAAAGGGCACCAATCCTTTTTGCCACGGTGAGGAGGGGGAGAATTCACACACATTCTCACACTCTGTTTTTGCTTGCTCTGTGAAATGCGGCCTGCTCTTCCCTGTCATAAGACTGTTGCTATGTAATCACCAATGAGCGAGAGCAACACAGGCCAAAGTTTACATTGGGAGATGGGGCAGTTTTAAATGTGCCAGACGAAATCTGCCTAGCAACCCAAAAAATTATTCATACAGATTGTACTCAGACAGATATACGCCACTAACGTTACTGCTAGCTAGCCCCTACCGTTAGATATCGCTAGTTTTGTAGTTTTGGATCCAGCCTCCGTGTTTCATGTTGCAGCCTGTTGCAGTCCTGTTGAAAAGACAACATTTTACGTAGGTTTTATTCATTTAGCTGCATGATTTCTTGCTGTTATTTAATTAAATCGGCTCAGGCACTGAAAGGAAGCACTGAAATCTGCGTTGCATGTCAGTCCAGGTAGGTACCGGTTGTATTGGAACCGGTGCCACACTGCAAGCGGCTCTCCTTCTTATATAGACATCCGTAGCTTTGAAGGGGAACGTTCTTCTACAATGTCAGTTGGTGAATTATTTGTTGGAGGTTACATGCCGTATGTGAGTCATTGGTCCCTAATTTGTTAGATGCGAACCGCAGGTTGTGATGTAATTTGGTCAGCTATTAGCTGGGATTCCAGCAGAACTCATTTGTGTATTTTAGGCACATTTATGAAAAATCCTAATCAAGAGCAGAGTCCTGAACAGCTGAAATCCTAATCAAGAGCAGAGTCCTGAACAGCTGAACAGCTGATATCCTAATCAAGAGCAGAGTCCTGAACAGCTGAAATCCGAATCAAGAGCAGAGTCCTGAACAGCTGAAATCCTAAACAAGAGCAGAGTCCTGAACAGCTGAAGTCCGAATCAAGAGCAGAGTCCTGAACAGCTGAAATCCGAATCAAGAGCAGAGTCCTGAACAGCTGAAATCCGAATCAAGTGCAGAGTCCTGAACAACTGAAATCCTAAACAAGAGCAGAGTCCTGAACAGCTGAAATCCTAAACAAGAGCAGAGTCCTGAACAGCTGTGGGTTCAAAACTAAGCGTCCTCATTGCAACTTTACTGGATGCTTCATAAAATCGACTGTGATTAAATGCAAAATAAACTTGTTATTATATAACCTATGCGAATCGAGAGTTAAGCCACCCCATTCTAGCGAATGACCAAGTTCATACAGGAAACGGGAGAGACGCCCCTAATTAGTGACAACACAACCTATCCAATCTCCTTCGCTCTCATACGCCCGCGCTAGTTTAAATCCTCCGGACCCCAGGCTCACTCAGCTCTTGAGTATGACGCCGCTTATTCGCTGGAAAGGTGTGGATGGCGGGGAACACACGGTCTTACCGTAGCCTGAAACCCATTTCACAGAAAGACTCCTGTTTTAATATGCAAACAGCACCTGGTAAAAAGGACTTATTTATGTACACTTCTGTAACTTTATATTTAACGGGAACACCACGCAAAGAGAGCTCATGCCTGGACAAAGATTTGCTACGCGTTGAGAACACTTGCCGTCCACACCGAGGCTTATAGGATAGCCTCCACACTGTAAGACATTTTCCTCATCGATGGATACGAATCGTGATTTGGATACGTTTGGATATTCGAAGGATTGTGTATTTCAATGGATTGCCAACCTGAAGCGGAGCTGTACGTCTTAATCGCAACTATGTAAGTCCTAACACCGTTGAATCCCTACTGCGAGCAGGCCGCAATCACGGAAGCTGGTGGGTAAACCATTATTTCTTGCCGATGGTATCGGGAAACCGGGGACTTGGAGATTGAAATGAAAGACTGTTCTAATAATGCTGGATTGTTAGGCCACTTGCTGTGCTGTTACATTAACTCGGAACATCTTAAGTGCTGTGCTGTGATGTGTCGTGCATGGGCTACTGTCGGATGTTGTGCCGTCTATTGAGCGCTTTGAACTTGACGCGTTTACACGCAAGGATGAGTTTAGAGGAAGTAAATAACAGCAAAGGGATTAACGATGTTAATTTTTTTCAAAGAATCGGAAATCGCAACTTGCTCAATATAATGGAATGAAGCAGGGAATCAACGGGCTCTTCTGGAGAATTACACCTCAAATTGTGTCTGACGTTAAGGAGCATTTAGTAAATACTCTACGTTATGCAAAGAGACTTAGAAACTCAAATTGCT
Source organism: Sprattus sprattus (assembly GCF_963457725.1). Classification (NCBI taxonomy): domain Eukaryota; kingdom Metazoa; phylum Chordata; class Actinopteri; order Clupeiformes; family Clupeidae; genus Sprattus; species Sprattus sprattus. Next base: position 46,239,964 of record NC_137924.1, on the reverse strand, counting down.
TTGATGGAAATACCTATGCCAGATCTTGGATATGAAGCAACAAATAGGCTTGCACAGGAAACAAAGGAAAATGATACATTTGAGAATAACGTGAAGCAATGGTTGACTGAGGCTAGTTAAAAAGGGATGATAAAAATGTTGATATGCTAGTGTCCATGACTCATTCAGACATAAGACCCGAAGATAGTGTATCAATGTTTCAAGTAAAGGGTCCAAACATAGGCTGCTCTTCTGTCCAGTCAAGGGATTCCAGAGTTCTTCTGTATGTTTAAAGGCTAAAGCTAAATGGCTTCACTTACAGTCTGCAGCTGCTTGAAAAATAAATAAATAAAAATAATAATTAAAATAAATGCATGAGCTTGCGCTGAAGAAGATGCTCTTCAATAGAAAGTAAGCTGAAAAGGAGAAAGCTGAAAAGGAGAAAGGAACAGCTAGAGGTCGAGGCCAAGTGGGCAGCTGCTACAGCTGAATTATCTGTGTCTGGAATGGGGTGCAGTGGCGAAGATGGAGAGGACGAGGATAATGGAGAGGATGCCATGGAACGCCTATCTTCATGCTCATTTGAAGTCACAAACATCAAGTTGTTTAACTCAATTTTCTGCAATCGGTGTACGACCTAAAGGAAGGCTGCACAGTCTACAAGCCCAGTCTTCCCTAAAGGCTAGTAATCCTTGTCTTCAGTGTCTTCTGTGCCATCTCTCACAGGTCTGACATGCGGGGGAATGCCCTCGGACCCAGACCTACCAACGCTCCACCAGCTGGACTACAACCATCGATCTCACTAGGTTGGCCTTTCCACGTGCATGAGTCTGAAGTGCAGGGAGACGGCCCTGGATCCAGACTCGACAACGCTTCAACAGCAGGATTTCTGCCACTGATCTCTCAAGGGAGTACACGTATGCAATCACCGTTGCACCATCATTCTTCTCTTGACAATTTTCAACACGCCACTCTGTACGATCTTATGCAACAGCAAAACAACATCACTGATCAGTTAGTTCAGAACCAAGCCTTAGCCTCTCTTCCTCCACGAACTATCCCAGAGTTTGATGGTGATCCACTTAAATATGCTGCCTTTATCAGAGCCTTTGAGCAAGCTATTGAAAAGAAACAACAGATAAACAAGAGTGTCTTTATTATCTCGAGCAATACACCAGAGGGCAACCAAGAGAACTGGTTCGGAGTTGCTATAACATGGCTCGTGGGCAGGGCTATGAGCGAGCAAAAAATGTTTTGAAGGAACACTTGGGAATGAAGTGAGAATTGCTGTAGCTTTCATAGAGAGGGTGATGAAGTGGCCATCATGAGGGTTGACGACGCTAATGCTCTACAGTCATTTTCCATCCTTTTAAGGGACTGTTGTAATGTTATGGAATGTTTCAGCATAATGGAGGAGATGAATGTGCCAACCAGCTCTTGAGTATGACGCCGCTTATTTGCTTGCTTTCTCTTGTCGCTCATCGCCTAACCCGGAAGATTTCCCGGTACGGGCTCGCCGAGCAGTGGCTTGCGCTCAAACAACCAACGATCGCCGACTGGCCCGTGCCAAGATCCTGGAGGACCTCTTCCATCGTGGGATTTCCCCCCCACCAGCGATGTCCCATGAGGAGCTGTTCCGTTTTCATGTCCTCCTCTGATCCTTCTTTCCCCTCCTCTCCACATCAACCAACGCAGAGGGAAGCCAAGGCGAAAAGGAAGCACTCCACCCCAGCAGCGAAGCCTGGAACCAAGCAGAGCGGAAGAACCGGAGGACCTCGTCCTTCAAGCCATACTGGACATGAAGGAATCCCTCGTCTCTCTTAACAGCAGCATCTCCACCCTGGAAAGCACTTCAGTCCCCGCGACCGCAGCTGCTCCAAGCGCTTTAGTGCCGCTTCCGGAAACCAGCGGATATCAGCCTCGCAGGGCTATGCGTCAGCTCTGCCAATGGCCGCTCAGGAGCCTTCATTCCCTCTGCAGCAGCCGTTACACACGCGCTTCGCAGCCAGATAATCGCAGGTAATGATGTCAATCTTGTTAAGATTTGTTGTGCCTGAAGAAATACACTCCTCAATGTCAGGTTACTTCTTAATGACAAAGATGAAGTCCTGCAGCAATTCACAAAATAACAATATGAGCTACAACCAGTAGCCGAATTTCTACATGCACATATCTAACATAAATATCAGCAGGAACTTAATAATGATGATAAAAATTATAAATGATAATGATAACAAAGAACGATAATGGACTTACATGAATTATGTTAACATGCTTTATCCAACCTTTGTAACAGGAACTTCTGTAATGTCTACCATGCTTTGCTTCTACACTTCTTCTTCAATCTGGCGGACTCCTAACTTACGAGCCAGTCAGTGTCTTTACTGGGATATTACCCAAGATGATGATGAAGTTGCTAATGATTCTGTCCCTTATCTTCCATATCTCGCCTCCCGCCGTCTGCTGCCCCCGATGAGCCCCGGTCCTCACACCGGACGACAAGCCATGACCAGAGCCTGGTTCTCTGAAAAACTGAAGTCCATTTGCCAGCTTGCGGCTTGGATCCTAAAGCATACACGCCTCATTCCTTCAGGATCCGAGCTGCCACAACTGCTGCGCCTAAAGTACCGGCTGCCACCCTTAAAGAAATGGGCTGCTGGTCATCTGCAGCTTATGAAAGATATGTCAGACCTAACGCCAATGGCCAAAAGCTTATGAGTAATTGCTCAGGTGGTGCTGGGACCCCTTAACCTGTTGTTTATTCTTCACATTGTTGCTCTTTTTGGGGGGCGTCTCTCCAGCTTGCTTGTCATTGATCAGGCATTCATCTATTCTATTCTTCTTTCTATTATCACATTCACTGGTAGGTCATTAGCAACCTCCGTCTTCGACCTGAGGTACACACATTGTCACTAGTTATCGACACTGGTAAACATATTGCAGCAGCACAGCACACATGTCTGGCGTCCATCTGCTATGTTGGGGATTTTCGTTAATTCCTGCTTGTATTTATTGTGGCAGCAATTTACAGTGTAAATTGTTTTTAAGCAGCAGTTGCAATTTGCAGCTTTATCTTGCAGCAGCAGTTGCAATGTTGCAGCTTTATCTTGCAGCAGCAGCTTGAGCAGATCTAGGGCGCCATGACCAAACATACTACCTTGTACTTACATTAATAAAATCTTTACTTATTCTGAGAGTTTCCTGTCTGAAATTACCAAGTTCATACAGGAAACGGGAGAGACGCCCCTAATTAGTGACAACACAACCTATCCAATCACCTTCGCTCTCATACGCCCGCGCTAGTTTATATCCTCCGGTCCCCAGGCTCACTCAGCTCTTGAGTATGACGCCGCTTATTTGCTCCCTCATCCTCCCCAGCTCCACCTGTCTAGATCTGCTTATAGTTAAAGGTTTTTTTTCGTTAATTCCTGCTTGTATTTATTGTGGCAGCAATTTACAGTGTAAATTGTTTTTAAGCAGCAGTTGCAATTTTGCAGCTTTATCTTGCAGCAGCAGTTGCAATGTTGCAGCTTTATCTTGCAGCAGCAGCTTGAGCAGATCTAGGGCGCCAAACATACTACCTTGTACTTACATTAATAAAATCTTTCACTTATTCTGAGAGTTTCCTGTCTGAAATACATTTCTTGTTCGACTTATGCGAATTTCATGCGTTTCCAGTACAGTGAATACTGTAATAATGATCAGAGAGCTATAAGTTAAATAATTAACTTAAAACATTGAAATATTTACCTTAACCACTTGGACATTTATCGGTAAGTTTACATTTTTCAGAGAGAGTAACAAACAGACAAACAGTTGTCCAGAGACAGAAACATCATTCAATTAAAAAATAAAGAATAATAATTGCTGAATAATTGTAGATGTATGTATTGCATTTTTAGTTTTTCTGATCCCTCAGTAATTTTGCACAATATAAAATGTTATCCTCTCTACTCTCCAGTAAACCGCTGAAGAAGCACAGCAATGAGCAGAAGGAAACTCATGAGGATTTATCCTCCATCTTCTCTGTAAGACCAAAACTATTTCATGTTGGTGTAATAATGATTTTAGACAATATGCTGGGGGTAAATGTGTACATTCCTCTTGCGGCACTGATACATGTGAAAGAGTCTGTCTTTTGATCCAAGTTCAGGTTTGCAGATATTCAGGAACTCAACTCGGGAAAGTGTCCAACAGTTGAAATACGTTTATTCCAGCGTTACAGGACAATCCGAACGCATGTTGCACGAACGGTTCTTTCAACATACTAACATGAGTTCACTTGTTTTATACAGTAAGTTACAGGTAGTGGGTGTGTCTAGAGGTAGGGTCTATCTGAGTGGATGATTGCTAATTAGGACTTTGACCTTGATTTAATCACACTGAATGAATACCTTGATTAAATCCCATTGATTACAAAAGGGTCAGGAGGCCAGCTTGATCACGTTAAATAGACTGATATCTAACAACTCCCCCCTATGATCATCGATCAATCTTACATCATGATCACAATAAAACCTAATAAAACCATATTGAACATTATCAGACATAGTGATCAAAACAATCCAACATTGTTACAAAATGTCAACAAACATGTGTTCCCATAGTGTAGTGGTAAAAGTTTTTAAAACAGAACACATGTTCTTATAGTGTAGTGGTTAAATCTAACAACCCCCCTATGATCATCGATCAATGTTACATCACGATTAAACATAATCAAACATTGTTCTAGTACAAACACACATGTCTTCATAGTTTAGTGTAGTGGTTTCAATGTATATTCCTATAGTGTAGTGGTATTAATGCACATTGAAAAACTTGATAGTTGCATACTGAAATCTCTGTTGACTATGGACAAGGCTCCTGCGGCGTCATTCGCAATCTTGTCCATAATTGAGGCTACTTCTCTGACCTCATCCATCACCACGGTAATACCATAGTTTAGAATGACGGCTGCAAAGAAGCGTTGGGCTAGGGTAGCAATCTGCACACCCAACATGAATGTTCTCCTTTGGCATGGGCATATGCGTGTGCAGGGGTGCAGGTGGTGGCTGTCGCATAAGGAGGAAGCATTTGGAATGCCGGACATCACCATCAGGATCATGGTCGCCATCCACTCGATATGCCTTGGCGACGTTGTTCTCATGCTGATGGCTGATGTAGTCAAAAAATAAAAATCTCGTAGTAAAAAATATCTCGTAGTCAAGTTCATAATTAAGTCAGCATCTAAAATTCCCATCCAATCATCATATCATTGCTAAAAGTAATGACATGATTAACAAAAAGGCATGACTTAAATTATCCGTAATCATACGTTTTTTCTTTGCGGCCCGCCAGAGGTGGTTGTTCTGGAGGCATGCGCTCTATGGGGTTGGTGAATTTGTCCAATTTGGTTTCCCCCTTCACCATGACTGCAGTTTGGGAAAGTGACAGTGCTCTGTGTGTTGTCTTACACTTCAAATTCTTCCTGTCACATGGCTGTAGTCGTTGTCTCTCCACTGGCGGTATCTGCACTTCTCCAGTGTTTGATGGACAGTCTTGACTCTCAACAATTATCAGGTTGTTAGGATTGAAGCCTTGGCCCTCCAAACCTACAGTTCTCTTTATGACTTCCTCAGCTTCGCCTGCATCTTCCACTGACTCCGGTGCTATGTGTGTTCCCACGTCTGGAATCAATGACTCCTCAGATTCCTGTGCCTTTTCTTGCACCGAACCTAGACCATCTTTATCATTAGGCACACACACATCATCTTTGTCAAGCTGCTGGCTTTCAGCCACCGTAAGAGACCGTAAGGAGGGCAGACTTAGTTTCCCGGAATCGCGGACAGAATGGTCTGTCTCTGATGATCCGTCAACTTCGCAAACCTTCTGAATATATCTTCATCATCATTGCTCTCCTCATCACCCTCTTTGTGATGGTTATAGCGAGCTGTATATCTGCCACGTTTCTGAGTGTTGCACTGTTTCGCCCAGTGGCCATGTTTTCCACATTTATGGCATGTATCATATGATCTGTCTCTGGGTTCATACTGTGGTTTGCATTGTTGCTGTTGTTTAGGCTTTTGTGCATTTAAAAGTCTCAACATGCACTCCTGTTCCAAATTCGAATCCCAGGTGTTGACGCATCTGAGTTTGTGTTCGACATCCCGTTCCATCCTTCTTGCCACGTTGATAAGCATTTCGAAAGTAAACGTGGTATCCTCCCATGTAGGTGTGGTCAGCTTGACAGCCTGTTTCACCTCTGGATTAAGACTGTGCAACAGATTAGCCTTGAGATTAGCCTCTGTCAAACCACTCATGCCTGAGTGTCTTAAAAAGGTTTCAATGAATCTTTGTGAAAAGTCATCAACAGCCTCATTAGTCCTTTGTTTGCAGGCGGCTATCTTGGCCCAATCAGTGGTGGCGTTAGGGGAACTTTGGATGTAATCACGTAATGCCTGCCACCCCTCATCCATCTTCTGTTGACTGTCTCCTAGGCCTCTTTCAACAGCCCGCCTTATTTTGCTTGATTCAGAGGCATTGAGTACTGTACACATCATTGCCACGCCATCTAAAGGATGGAGTTGGTAGATGTTTCGCAGACGGTTGATTTTGGACCATGCCTCCATGCCCGCCTTACGAGGATGCTTTATGTCTCTAGACCAGTGATCAATGTCCTGAGGTTTTGCCGGTTTATATCCATACGTCACATTTCCACCGGCATGCCTGGTCGTTAAAGGTCTCAGCTTGATTGGATTATCCGAGTCCATTGCGTCGTCACTGTCCTCACACACGTCGCTGTCTGTGTGGGGAGCCATTGCTGATTGCAACAGTCTTCGTGTTTCAGACTCGCCAGGTAGCGTCAGTTGATCAGAAGCATTAATCCCAGCCTGGATCATTAAAAGCTTCTCCGCCTTCCGCGATCTCACATCTTCCGCTAAAGCCCTGACTTTATTTCTTTCAACAACCAGTTGTCGGCCATTCTCAGCCTTTTCGGCCTTCAACTTTGAGAGTTCCGCAGAAAGTTTCTTTTTTTCATCAGCTTTTTGCCTACGTGTAACTTGACTCAGAATTATGATGGCATATGGCAATTTGTTTTTATCCGACACTCGCTGCATCTTTCCCCACGCGCGCTTTGCATCGTCAATGGGCCATACATTGTCACTGTCGGACTCAATGTCATATTTGGTTTCTAACTTCTTTTGTAGCACATCTACCTTCAGATGGTCATTAATAAAACCTTTTACTGATGTAATTATGGTTTCTTCATCAATTTCAGGGACAGCACGTCCACCCCTTCTATTTGTGGGTTTCTGTTTTCCAATCATTTTGGCTTTTGCCAACGGATGAAAGCTACTTGATTCTCCTGAGGAATCTCAATGTCAACAGATGGTCGTTTGTGATTTCAGTCGTAATTCTTAAATTAAACGGCTGATTTCGACAAATTATTCCTACTTAATACACAACGTCTCTATTAATGCAATCAAACCCAGTTATCTCATCCATCACAGTCTCACACACTGTAAAACACGGGAAAACTGCGATTTAATTCTACAAGACCTTTAAGTATTAATTAAGTTATTTGTCAAAAATCACTAAACAACAAGCTTTAACACAATAAAACAGCTGAAGCCTTCTCTTCACTGAGTTAAAATAAACAATCTCTCACTTGCAAATATTTTCGGTTTAGGCCTACTCTGCGTTCAACCCTCACAAGTGAATACTGGAAGCTATTTGCGCCAGGACTCTAATTTCTGTCCCGCAAAAACCCGAAGTGCATACAATTAAAAATGAAATGTACCACTTACTCATAAATGATCTGTTTCGGAAAAACCAGGTTCACTTATGGGCCCAAACTTTACAAGTAGTCCTTTTATCTGTTAAATGGATCTGACGAACACAGCTTTTTCCGTTCTTTTTTCAGCAAAGGGAAGATGAAAATATTCCTTCTTGTCCTTCTTGAAACTGGGTGCAAACACCAACTGAAAGAGTCTGTCTTTTGATCCAAGTTCAGGTTTGCAGATATTCAGGAACTCAACTCGGGAAAGTGTCCAACAGTAGAAATACGTTTATTCCAGCGTTACAGGACAATCCGAACGCATGTTGCACGAACGGTTCTTTCAACATACTAACATGAGTTCACTTGTTTTATACAGTAAGTTACAGGTAGTGGGTGTGTCTAGAGGTAGGGTCTATCTGAGTGGATGATTGCTAATTAGGACTTTGACCTTGATTTAATCACACTGAATGAATACCTTGATTAAATCCCATTGATTACAAAAGGGTCAGGAGGCCAGCTTGATCACGTTAAATAGACTGATATCTAACACATGCCAGCAAAGCGAAGTTCTGTATTACATTCATTTCTGTTTAAGGCAGGGGGTTGTGTCGTAGACGATTGAATTGGGGGAAGCAAGCGCAAAAAGTTGTGAAAAGTTTAATCCTATGCAGGAGCGAATTTCTGTAGCAGTGAATTTAACCTAACCCCAACTCTAGATTGTTTGTCGTTGTCTCTGACAGTTGCCGGATTATGGCAGTGTTTGGTCTTTTAATTTGCTAAAAATAAAAGCTTGGAGGGCCTTGTAAAGGGTTAATTCTTGCTTACTTCAACAAAATGACAGTTCTGATAAAGCCAAGTGAATGGATAGCCTACTAGCTGGCTAGTTTGGTCTGTTACACTATCTCCACCACCTATTTAAAGCGACTCGAGTGTTTCGCTTTGCTGGCTTGTGTCAGTTAGGGTTTCACTCGCTTTCAACTGTTTGCAATATGAATGAATGAATGATTTGAATTAAATTGTTCCTGTTTATAAATTTGCTTTTTTATTTGCTCTGTGTTTTGTCAAAGGATCTCAAGAAAAAAGTAATGGCATTTATGAAGCATGAGTTGGAATGGTTTGAGAAACTTCTGAAAAAAGAAACTACGAAATACTATGACAGCGGAGACGACAATGACAGTGCCAGAGAGGGGGCTCTTGACATCGCATTGCACTTCCTGAAGAAGATGAACCACAATGACCTTGCAGATGCTCTGGAGAGTAGTGGATGTAAGTAATGACCTTGCAGATACTCTGGAGTGTAGTGGATGTAAGAAATCTATGTAATATGAAGTCAGAGGCAAGAAATGCGATTATTTTTCAACTCAAGTAACTCAATAACAGATTACCGTAATTTTCCAACTACTAACCACGGTTTAGAAATTGCACTCGGTACATTTCTACAGCCCTTTGGTGAATACTCGGGTTATGGGAATGTATTTTTTCCACATTGTAGTTAATAATTGGCACAATGTGTCTGCGTCAGGAAAAGCATGAATGGGACTGTCTTTCTCTCTCCCTCTTTCACATACAGTACTGTGCAAAAGTTTTAGGCAGGTGTGAAAAAATGCTATGAACTAAGAATGCTTTGAAAAATGTAAACAATAAATGTTTATTTTGTATCCATTTACATGGTAAGACTGAGCACAGCAACAAGACACAACGTAGTTATACTGCATCAGCAGGGTCTCTCCCAGACAAAGATTTCAAAGCAGACAGGGGTTTCAAAATGTGCAGTTCAAGCTCTTTTGAAGAAGACGTTGAGGATCGTAGATGCAGTGGTCAGCCAAGGAAACTTAATGCAGCTGATGAAAAACACATCAAGCTTATTTACCTTCGAAATCGGAAGATTTCAAGCAGTGGCAACAGCTCAGAACTGGCAAAAACCAGTGGTACCCAGGTACAGACATTTACTGTCCAGGGAAGTCTGGCCAGAAGTGGTCTTCATGGAAGAGTTGCAGCCAAAAAGCTCTACCCCGACAAGGAAACAAGGCCAAGTGACTGAACTACGCACGAAAACATAGAAACTGGGGTGCAGAAACATGGCAGAAGGTGCTCTGGACTGATGAGTCAAAATTAGAAATATTTGGCTGTAGAAGAAGGCAGTTTGTTCGCCGAAGGGCTGGAGAGAGGTACAATAATGAGAGTCTGCAGGCAACAGTGAAGCATGGTGGAGGTTCCTTTCCAGTTTGGGGCTGCTTTTCTGCAAGTGGAGTTGGAAATTTGGTCAGGATGAATGGTGTCCTCAATGCTGAGAAATACAGGCAGATACTAATCCATCATGAAATACCATCAGGGAGGCGTATGATTGGCACCAAATGTATTCTGCAGCAGGAACATAACCCCAAACATACAGCCAATGACATTAACAACTATCTTCAGCTTAAAGAAGAACAGAAAGTCCTGCAAGTGATGGTATGACCCCACAGAGCCCTGATCTCTACATCATCGAGTCTGTCTGGGTTTACATGAAGAGACAGAAGAATTTTAGGAAGCCTACATCCACAGAAGATCTGTGGTTAGTTCTCCAAGATGTTTGGAACAATTTACCAGCCGAGTTCCTTCAAAAACTGTGCAAGTGTATCTGGAAGAATTGATGCTATTTTGAAGGCAAAGGGTGGTCACACCAAATATTGATTTAATTTAGAATTTTCTTCTGTTCCTTCACTGCATTTTGTTAATTTATGAAGAATTGATGAAAATAAACTGTTAACACTTCCATTTTTGAAAGCATTCTTAGTTTACAGCATTTTTTCACACCTGCCTAAAACTTTTGCACAGTACTGTACAAATCCCATTTATACATCAGGTAAAAACAACATGGGTTTGAGGGATCGGGCGGTCACCCCACGTTACTGGGGATGGTGGTGAGGTTGGGGAAAACACAGTGCAAGAAATGCTAGCGTCTTATGAAAATATATATATTTATCTACAAGGGGTCACTATATATCCATCCCACACATGTATGTGCCCACAAAACAGACATATCATACATGCAAACAGTACCCACAGTAACCCAAGTAACCTGCTTGGCCGATTTAGCCCAAATACCAGCATCTTCTAGGCCAAAGCTAGGCCCCAAACCTAGGTACTATAAACAAAGAAAAGAAAACAAGCACAATAAACAAGGCACACCAACAAAGCACAGCACTACAACAAGGCACAAAGAGACAGTGTCCACACAACTAGACCCAGCTTTCCACTTAACCTCACATCAGGAAGTGTCAAACCTTCTTGCTTCTCCATAGTTCCATAGTTCTCTCTCTCCATGCTTGCATGACACACCGGTCACACGTACGCGTTGGAATGCGTTGATGCATCAGGGTTAACGGATCCCCATTCACTTTGAATGGGGTGTCGTCATCCTTTGCTGAACTGAATTGTGGCTCCGTTCAGTTTGGCAAAGGATGACGTCACCCCATTCGAAGTGAATGGGGATCCGTTAACCCTGACCCATCAACGCATTCCAACGCGTACGTGTGACCGGTGTGTGAAGCACCCTTTACATATGCCAGCCACTTGGGCTCAATTAGTCCAATTAACTACTCTGGGGTTCTACCATTATCGTGGGGTGCCCGGACCAAACCATACTGGTGGGGAGTCCACCCCATAATAGGGCCACAGTGAGAAGGGGAGGGAATTCCACCTTCTCACAATGGGATTGAACACATTTACATTCAGTCCTTCCTTAACGTAACAGGATATTTAGGGAGTATGCTGTTCTTGGCGAATCCTTGATGAAACGCCAAAGTTGTTTCCTTGAAGGTCTAATAGATTTTTGTTCTTGTTCTCAATATGCCTCTAAATCTCTGCAAGTTTTTGTCCTAGAGTCATAAAAAGAACATCCACAGAAACCTTTAAGGTCCTACATATATGCCAATTTTGCATCAATGTGTTTTAGTTTGAGAAAATATACAAAAACATCCAGGCATGTCAGATTACCTAAAAACGTCTAACAGGCCCTAGACCTTTAAGGGTTAAAGTTAGCAGGTTCACTCGGGAAGGTGGCTTAGAGAAAGAATCAGTTTATTCCGACGCATAGCACAGTAATCTCGGATCGCACAGTCAGGGGAATTCTCTTCAGTTTTTGCAGTTCTTATTGGGTAGAATTATCATATAAAACAATGGCATAACCATTAGCTTATGCTCCACCAATTACCAAAGGTGAGCCGAAGTTAACCATAGCTAGTTGTTAAATAAGCAACACATTATAGTCAATCTTTTTTGTGTTTAAGCATATTGGTGGCAAGCTCTTTTTTATTGCAAGACAAGACAACAGTTAGTTACAAAGACTGACTGCTTTTAAACTGTGTTGCGGAGAAAAGAGCGACTCCCTTGCAATTTCGCAGTCTGAAGACGAGAGGCCAAATGCGCATAAGTTTCTTTATTGCAGGCTCTAAGCTTACAACAGAAAATGTTCCATGGATGATCTTAACTTATGAACGGTGTTCGGTTACTCCCACCTTTCTTTTGTTTAGTTGACCCTATACGGCCAATTAGATCTAACTCCGCTATCAGACTTACACTCAATCAGAGCGTATTACCTGTTTGGCACCAAATCCATTTCCTGGGATGCTCGTTGCAGAGTGAAGCCTCATTATTTAAGGCCTTATCTAGCAGCCTCACCAAACCATTTGTGTGGATTTAGCAAAAAACTATTCATTTTTCCTTTGGGACGATTTCTTTGGAATCAGGAAGTGTTAAAATGTAATGCTTAAAACTACAAACCTCCGGTTAACTCCCATACTCTGGTTGCGATTCCCACTGCAAGAGGGAGTGTTTATGGTACTAAGTCGCCAGGGGATCAATTAACGATTAGACTCAACACAACACTATAACACTAAATAAACGCTGAATAAATGGTTTTCACTGTGAGTGGGTGTGAGGTATTTGTGTGTGCGTATGCAGGGAGGGAGTATCATTTTTGCTTGAAATGCCTATTCCTAGTTCTTACAACAGTTAACCCTTTGGAGGCCCACTCCCACCGGTGTGGGATGTTTTTTTGTTTGTTTTTTTGTTGTGAGTGTTAATTCTGGCAGCTATTTTAAATGTTGTCTTAGTCTTTAGACGAAAATGCATATTAGTTTCAATCACATTTAATAATTTTCATCCTTCTCAATTTTGGTCTAGTTTTCGTCGACGATAGCACAATTGTCTCGGAACGTAACGGAAAGGTAACAGCGTTTAATAGAAACACAGCCTGCAAACCGAGCACACTGAAACACAAAAAATACCATTTAACTAAACCTAAACATTGAGTCACACTCAAGAACAGAACAACAAGACAACACACACTAAGATAACGACCAGGAAATACTAATTAAACACATAGACAAACTAAGAACACACACTGAGGAGCAAACAAGCAACAGAGTCTAACTCTGGAAAAACAGCGCAAGGGCGCAGAACTGAAACTACATGGCACTCAGCCGGATGAGATAGTCACGGGAAGACCTGGGGTCGTAAGCACTGCACTCTGGGCACGGAACTTGTGGGCTAGAACCCAGCAGACAAAGACAGTCCGGCTAACGGAAGACTTCAATCGATAATTATTAGCTACCAAGCTGACACCCTCGACTGACCCTTTGAAGTTGACTTAACGTTTGCTAATATATGCCAATAACTAGTTAACATTAGCTAATTATCATTGACAGTTACTAGCTAATTGACCGTGGCATACATTGCAGGGTTGTACGCTTTCAGGTTACTTTTGAAGTTTGTTGTGTTCTTCCCACCTATTTTGAAGTTTCAAGTTGCAATTAAAGAGTGTCCAGATATTTAATCTTCTTTTACTTCCAGAGTGCTTGAACTTGAGCCATCATATAACGTTTGTTTGGGCATCACTTGCATGTCTTGGCATCTCAGGAAGTGGAGGAGGGATACAAGACCAGGCAACATTCAATCGATGATATTAAGGATACTGCACTAGGTGCATGCAAGTTTAAAAAAATAATGAATTACATTTTTAATTGTCTGTTAGTCCACCACTGACATTCTCGTTTCGTCTCATTTCGTCAACGAAGTAAAAATATATTTATTAACAGTTTTTATTTTCAACTTCATCGCGTCAACTTAAAAAAGGTTGTTAACGCATATTTCTTGTCAAACTTTTCGTTAACACTGCTTGTTGTCAATATGCCTTTAAAGCTCTGCAAGTTTTTGTCCTAGAAAAAGAACACCCACAGAAACCTTGAACTTTTAACATTACTTTTAACATATAAACAGTTCGAAACAAAATATATAAATAATCACTTTGTAAGGAGAATAGAACTAATCCTGTGCACATTTCAGTTTTTTGGTGATGTTTCAGCTCCTAAGAACCCACCCATTATTAAATGACAGCTATTTATATGGTAAGACCATGGTAATTCAGTTATCACTATTGGGTCATGATGGGGCAAGAAAACCTGTATGGGGTAGAGGGCCACAAAGACATTCCAGGGCCATTACAAAATGCCCATTGCCTTTGACAGAGGTGTCCCAGGTTGTTTACACCTAGCTCATCAATATGCATTGAGCAGGGACACACAAAATTTAATTGAATTGCATAAAATACTGTAATGCGGTTCATAAATGATGAAGTTAATAATAGAGGAAAATACGGTAAACGTGTTTTATATTCAATGTCTTGCTCATAATATTTCTCTGGTATATATACTCCATTTATAGAGTTTCAGATGGTGCCATAATGCTCCAATTAACATATTGATTTTAAATATATTCATTAGGTCCCATTGAAATGTATCAGCATAAGCTGAAATCACATCTGGAGAACAACTACAAATGTGTATCTGAAGGCATAGCAGTGCCAGGGGACGGTAAACTCCTTGAAAATATTTACACAGACCTCTACATCACAGAGGGTGGAATTGGTGCGGTCAATGAAGAACATGAAGTGAGACAAATAGAGAAAGCAGCTCGAGGTCCAGGAACACAAGAGAAACTGATTGAGTGCAACAATATCTTCCAACCATTACCTGGACAAGACAAGCCCATTAGAACCGTGCTTACAAAGGGAGTCGCCGGCGTGGGAAAATCCATTTCTGTTCAGAAGTTCATTCTGGACTGGGTGAAGGGAATCGCAAATCAAGACATTGAGTTGATTTTTCCACTTCCCTTCCGGGAACTGAATTTGAAGAAAGACAAATACAGTTTCATGGACATTCTCCATCAATTTTTCCCTGACATGAAAGGATTGATGTTAACCAAAAATAAGAAGTCCAAAGTCCTGTTTGTGTTTGATGGCCTGGATGAATATCGTCATCCTCTTGATTTCCAGAAAAATGAGATCTGGTCTGACATGACCACTGCAACCTCAGTGGATGTTCTTCTAACAAACCTCATCAAGGGTAATCTGCTTCCCTCTGCTCTCATTTGGATAACTACCAGGCCAGCAGCAGCCAGTTGCATCCCTCCTGACTGTATTGACCAGGTGGCAGAGATTCGTGGGTTTAATGACACACAGAAAGAAGAGTACTTCAGAAAGAGAATCACAGATGTGAAACTGGCAGACAGAGTCATAGAACACATCAGACACAAAGAATCAAAGAGCCTCTACATCATGTGCCATATCCCAGTCTTCTGTTGGATTGCAGCCACTGTTCTTCAAAGAATATTGGCCGAAACAGAGGCTACAGCGGTCAAGGAGGCTAAAGAAGCTAAAGAGGTTACAGAGGTCAAAGAGGCTACAGAGGAAACAGAGATCAACGAGGCTAAAGAAGCTAAAGAGGCTACAGAGGTCAAAGAGGGTACAAAGAAAACAGCCAGTACTGACAGCAAACAGCAAACCTTGAAGACACTGACACAAATGTACTCACACTTTTTGATCTTTCAGACCAGACGAAATACTGAGAAGTATGGTGAGACATATGATATGGACACAAAGTGGGATGAAAAGAGCATTATGGCTCTGGGACATCTGGCTTTTCAAAACTTGTTACAAAACCATCTGATCTTCTGTGAAAGCGACCTGACAGAGTGTGGCATTACTGTAAAGGATGCATCTGTGTACTCCGGAATGTGCACACAGATTTTTAAAGAGGACTCTGGGGTGTTTCTTGGCACTGCATTCTGCTTTGTACATCTGAGCATTCAGGAGTTTTTTGCAGCTTTATATGCACACATGTGTATCTACAAACACCAAAGAAATGTTTTTGACAACCAGGACACATCATCGGAGAAAGAAAGTAACACAGTGATTGGATTGCTCAAGAATGCAGTGGACAAGGCTTTGGAAAGTGACAGTGGACACTTAGACCTTTTTCTCCGCTTTCTTCTGGGTCTCTCACTGGAGTCCAATCAGAAGCTCTTACACGGTTTACTGACACAGGCAGACATCTCACAGAGCAAAGAGGAAATAGTCAGATACATCAAGGAGAAGTTCAAAGAGAAAACTTCTGCCGAGAGATCCATTAATCTGTTCCACTGTCTAAATGAGCTGAATGACAAATCTCTGGTGGAGGAGATCCAAAACCACTTGAGGTCTGGAAGTCTCTCTTGCGCCCAGCTCTCCCCCGCTCAGTGGTCAGCTCTGGTATTTGTGTTGCTGACATCAGAAGAGCAGATGGAAGAGTTTGACCTTAAAATGTTTGTCAGGTCAGATGAATGTCTTAACAGACTCCTGCCAGTGGTCGAAACAGCCACAAAAGCATTGTGAGTAGAATCACTTGCTCACACTGCTGAGCATTACAGCATCTTAATTATCACTCAAACTCTACACCTGAATGTATGTTTAATGAAAAAATATGAAATAGGGGATACAAAATCAAATGACACTGATGTAACAATATAGTTTGGAAGGAGAACAGGAGCAATGTTAAGTCAGTGCTTCAAACTAATGTTGATTATGCTTTGGGAGAGTATAACCAATAACATACCAATAACACACATACACTCACACACAAACACACACACACCCACATATACAGTATATATCAGAGGCTTTCCCACTGTTAATGTTTCCCCACACAGATATTTTATTCAATACAAAAGCTTAATATTGTGTGGTACTAGTGTAATGTTGGTGTTGGTCCAATGTATTTTTATTATTTTGACTTCAGGTTGTCTGACTGTGAATTAACAGAGAAGAGTTGCCATGATCTAGCCACAGTTCTCAGATCAGATCGGTCCACTCTAAGAGAACTGGATCTGAGTAAAAATCAAATACAGGATTCAGGAGTGAAGCAGCTGACTGCTGGACTGGAGGATACACACTGTAAACTGGAGAAACTGAAGTAAGCCCATCTCTTTTAGAATTACATGCAGCTTGGTATTTTCTCATGTTAAGTCAGACTCAGACTAGAGCTCACGCCAAATGTCTTGACAGTAAAAAGGTCAGGGAAAGAGAAACTAATGGAAACTTGTGGCAAACAAGCCATTCCAGCCAGCAGAGAGTGTAACAGGCACTATTAAAAACACCTAATAACAGTCAATATTTGAAACTATCTGCCATATATTAAGCCCCGCCTTTGTGCTGAAAGCCTCATGCTACATCAGCACTAATGACATAGATGAATACATCCAACAACAGCATTTAAACTCTTTAGTTTAATCCGTGTTCTGGGTTCAGTTGGTTTGTCCCGTTTTTTTTCCCTGAATGCAACTAAGAAATCATCTTCTAATAAAGTAAATAATTTGTTTGATGAGCAAAACTGTGTAATGAGTTATGAACACAAAGTTCCTTACTCTTCTATAACATGCATGTCATAATGCATTAGCATGGCATAGACAGACAGACAGAGATCAGGTAAAGCCATCAAATATATCTCCATAGTGCTTCAGTAGAGAAGATTACGCTGTTGTAATCAAAACTTCTTACACTTTCTCTCTCTCTCTCTCTCCCTCCTTCTTTCCCAACAGGCTTAATAACAGCAGTATAACGGAAAAAGGCTGTGCTGCTCTGACATCAGCTCTCAGATCAAACCCCTCACACCTGATTGAGCTGAATCTGAGTGGGAATAAACTAGGAGACTCAGGAGTGAAGCACATCTCTACTCTCCTGGAGAATCCACACTGTACACTACAGACACTGCTGTAAGTAAAACAATTTACAATAAACAAAGAATATGGGTCTTTTTCCCTTCCAATTATTTAACAGGAATACTTGAGGGCCTCTTCTTTCAGTAATTAAATAATCATCAGCCATTTATGAATCCATCATGACATCTCACTTCTCTCTAGACTGTCAGACTGTAGTGTAACAGGAAAAGGATACATTGCTCTGACTTCAGCTCTGAAATCTAACCCCTCACACCTGTTGGAGCTGGATCTGAGAGGGAACGACCCTGGAGACTCTGGAGTGAAGCTCCTCAGTGACTTACAGAAGGAACCAGCCTGTAAACTAAAGATCAGGTGACAACATTTGGCCTAATACACCTAATGATAATGTTGTGCATTTGTCTTGTCATGGTGAAATGTAAGATGCTTAAGATATACTGTAACTAATTGAAGCTATTGCAACCAATACCCAGACTTTCCACAACTTTCCACAGATGTGGACACTTTAATCCCCTTTAAACCATCTCAAAGTCTAATTTGCTTTGGTAAGATTATAATAATATCTTATAGGGACAGAGGAGGTCTGAAGCATAATGTGTTCCATGTAGTACTTTCTACACCTCTGGATACAGAGTGCATTGTTTTAGTTCAAAAATGCATAATGTTTACTATGTTTGACTGTACCCGTGTTTCCATGCATTAAAAGGCCTGCCAACATTTATGCATTTTGCGTATTTGGCACACATTTTGATATCAAAGTACGCTGGTACGAGTTGATGCCCTCAAAGTACGCAAAACACTCAATAATGCATTAACAGGTTTAACCTTCAAAGTCTGTCTGTGTTAAGTCGCCAAGGTGTACATGGGCAGCTGCAGCAGAGCAAGAAGCAGAAGAGGAGTTTGATTTGACCAATCACAGACCCCCTGCCATACTATCGTTACTATCCTCTGTATGACCCTCGAAATCAGAGAGTACTAGGTTACTCTGCAGTCAGTGGAATCAACCGCTGTTTAGGTGTCAGTTAGCGATTTTTCATTCATACTTACCGAACTCTCCCTTCTCTCCAACATCTGGCCAATTCTTCAAGTGAGGACATTAAAACAAGTTAAAAATCACTGAAAGGTGAACTAATGAGAAATGCAGAGATAAGACGTAAAATTAATTAAATTTAAACCATGCAGTCTTCATGTTCGCCATTGACTTAAAATGGCAAATATAACTAGGTGTCTTGGCTGTGTTACAAATGGTTTGAAGTTATGCTTTCTTGGTGTTTTGATATTACTAATTTCAGACAAATTCTTGTATTATGCATTAAAAGTAACAAATTCAAATTATTATAAAATTCACTGGATTATTGATTACTGTCAACCACTGTTCTGACTCCTGACAGTGAGTTTTCCCCTAGTGGCGGTTTGAATTACTGCAGCTTTATTACTTCAGCTTTAATTGCCAGAAACTTCCAGTGTTTGTTTGAGTTTACATGTGCTCCTCCACAAAGAGTTGTTAGCTGAGCTTGGAGTGGAACCAACAGTAAGTTTTGAATGTTACAGTTTATTTTAGTTGCTATATATCCTTGTGATGTTTTAGGTGATGATCAGGACACTGTCTACAATACAGCTCACGTATTCTCAGGACAGAATAGTAAAATGTTGTCCATTCAAGGCAGTTGAACAACTGTGAACAGCACGCGGAAACACTCCAAGATGAGCGGCAGTGATCAAGAGGAACGTTTGTCTCAGCTGAGAACAAGGTCTCAAGTCTCAGCTTCACACAAGTCCTCCAGAGTGTCAAACCGGACATCTGTCAGCGCAGCTGCGACAAGGGCCAGAGCGAAGGCTGAAGCAGCAAAAATTAAAGTATCCTTTGCAGAAAAGGAGGCAGTCATGATGAAGGCAAAGGCTTCGATAGAGGCAAATCTTCATGTGTTAAAACAAGAATAAGAAGCTACTGCAGCATCAAAAGAGGCAGCTGTATTTGAAGAAGCAGCCGCAGTGCTTGAACAAAGAGAAATCGAGTTTCTTGGTGAGTTAGAAGATTTAGCACTTGATGATCCAATGAAACGCACCAAAGACTATGTGGAAACGCAGCCATTTGACACGCATGCTCCACAGGAGCTTCAAGAAGCTAGTCCGCCGCCACCAATAGTTCATTGTGAAACAGTGAATGCTAAACCGTCTAGCAACAATGCATCAGAGTCGCTCTATGAGTCCTTTTTGGAGGAAAATGGGCACAGATCTGCTACCGCTGAACGTCATGGTCCTCCTCCTGACCAAAAGGTATTTTTGCCAAAGCAGAAATATTCTCCTGAAACAAAGAGGAAAGGCCCAGCAGCTACCCCTCCAGCATCTCACTCAGAGCGGGGTGACAAACACTCACCTTCAACATCCCAAACTCATGACTTAGCCAAGTATCTTATGAGAAAAGAGATGGTGAGCTCTGGACTCCTTGCCTTTGATGAATGCCCGGAAAATGACTGGGCATGGAAAGCCTCTTTCCTCGCAGCCATAAGAGAGCTCAACCTAACTGAGCAGGAAGAACTCAACCTATTGATCAAGTGGCTTGGGCCCGAATCATCACCTCAAGCCATGCGCATAAGGTCAGAGCATGTGAATAATCCGAGAGCAGGTGTTTATATGCTATGGGAGCGCTAGTCCAGAGGTGATTGAAAATGCTCTACTGAAAAAACTAGACACCTTCCCAGCTATCACTAACAAAGACACACACAAGCTCAGAGAGCTAGGTGACTTGTTAAAAGAGCTACAAGCTGCAAAAGCTGAAGGATTCTTGCCTGGACTCATGTATCTAGACACGGCTAGAGGTGTGAATCCAATCGCTGAAAAACGTCCATTCTCACTGCGGGAACGCTGGATCATGCATGGATCTAGATACAAGGAGCATAATCGTGTGCCTTTCCCACCATTCACCTTTTTTGTTGATTTTGTATGTTCCCAAGCTAAGACCCGCAACGATCCCAGTTTTGCCTTTAACCTTTCCTTTACCCCCAGTCTAGGCAAGGCTGAAAGAGAACAAAGGCACTTCCAAAAGTCGGCTGTAACAGTTAGGAAAACTGATGTCACTGCCACAGTTAGTGCACCTCAGGATAGCACAGCTGGGAAGAACAAACCAGACAAAGAATGTCCAATACATAACAAACCACACCCGCTGTCAAAATGTCGTGGGTTCAGAGGAAAACATCTTGATGAGAGGAAAGCCTTCTTAAAGGAGAATTCGATCTGCTTTCGATGTTGCGCCAGCACCGAGCACATGGCTAAAGATTGCAAGATCACGCTTAAATGTGTTGAGTGTGAAAGTTATAAACACACTGCAGCAATGCATCCTGGTCCAGCTCCATGGTCCTCTGGTGGGCAGGCCGGAAACTCACCTGGGAACAAGCAAAGCGGGGAGAGTGAAGATGCAGCTCCTGCAGTTGCACCCCCTACAGTGAACAGCAAATGCACAGTGATATGCGGCGATGCCCCCCGGCCCAGATCTTGTTCTAAAATCTGCTTGGTCACGGTGTACCATGCTGATCAGCCAAGTAAGTCTCACAGAGTTTATGCAGTGCTCGATGACCAGAGCAATCGCTCTTTAGTGAAATCAGAGTTCTTTGATCTATTGGACAT
This sequence comes from Sprattus sprattus, assembly GCF_963457725.1. NCBI lineage: Eukaryota > Metazoa > Chordata > Actinopteri > Clupeiformes > Clupeidae > Sprattus > Sprattus sprattus. The sequence continues at coordinate 46,218,570 of NC_137924.1, read as the reverse complement.
TAACAGCAGCGCATCCCCCTACACTCTCAAAACATGCTCTGGCAAAGTGGAGACTGCAGGGAGGAAGGCAAGTAACATCATTGTGGAATCGCTTGACCGAAAAACCAAGGTAACACTTCCCACCTTGCTGGAGTGTAACAACCTGCCAGACGACCGATCAGAGATCCCAAGTCCTGAGTGCACCAAATACTTTCCTCACCTTGGATCAGTGGCTGATAAGATCCCTCCGCTTGACACCAACGCACCCATTCTGCTGCTGCTAGGTAGGGATATTTTGAGCTTGCACAAGGTCCGTGAACAGCGTAATGGACCTCTCAACACGCCGTACGCTCAGCGCTTGGACCTTGGCTGGGTCATAGTGGGGGAGCTATGCTTAGGTGGCACTCACAAGACTGAGGAAGCCAATGCTTACAAGACGTGTGTCCTTCAAAACGGACGCTCATCCTTCCTTAAGCCATGCACTAACAACATCTATATAAAGGAGAGGCCTAGAGGTCCGATCAAGTGCAGTCCTCAAACACCGTCATACACTGAGGGGATCTTTCAAGAAACATGCAGTGATGGTCTAGGTGAAAGTGTGTTTCAGAAAACTCCCAAGGATGACAAACTAGCCATGGCAGTGGATGACAAGGAGTTTTTGAGGATAATGGACAAGGAAGTGTATATGGACAATGAAAACCACTGGGTGGCGCCGTTACCTTTTCGCTTACCTCGTAAGCCCCTTCCGAATAACAGAGAGCAGGCCTCCCAGCGACTTCTTTCTCTCCAACGCTCATTCAGAAGGAGACCTGATATGAAACAGCACTTTTTCGACTTCATGCAGAAGGTCATTGACAACCACCAGGCAGAGGTTATGGCCATCATGAATGCTCGTCCGCTGGTTCCAATCTCCCATGATGCCGAGGTACCTGAAATGCTCTCACCCGCCACTCTGCTCACCCAAAAGGCGAGTGTTACTCCTGCTCCCCAGGGAAACTTTGAACTGGATCACCTCTCCAAGGTACAATGGCGCCAGGTCCAGAGCTTGGCAGATTCCTTCTGGAAAAGATGGAGATCGGAGTACCTAGCAACACTTCAGCCACGGAGGAAATGGACTTCAGAGAAGCCTGACCTCCAGGAAGGCGACATCGTTTTGATAAAGGACAGTCAAGCAAAACGTAACGAGTGGCCTCTTGGACGCATAGTTAAGGCCATTGCTAGCTCGGACAGCAAAGTTCGTAAGGTTGTGGTCAAGACTCTTAGCCAAGGGGTAATAAAGGAGTGCCTAAGACCCATTAGTGAAATCGTTGTACTTATGTCTCAGAAGAAAGAGTAAATAGTGGTATTACTAAAGTATACCAAGCGGGGAGTGTTCTGACTCCTGACAGTGAGTTTTCCCCTAGTGGCGGTTTAATTTACTGCAGCTTTATTACTTCAGCTTTAATTGCCAGAAACTTCCAGTGTTTGTTTGGGTTTACATGTGCTCCTCCACAAAGAGTTGTTAGCTGAGCTTGGAGTGGAACCAACAGTAAGTTTTGAATGTTACAGTTTATTTTAGTTGCTATATATCCTTGTGATGTTTTAGGTGATGCTCAGGACACTTATTTTAAGTTGTAAAATGTGTTTATGCTAATCGCGATGCTAATCATTAGCATGCTAGTCAAATAGCTATGTTTGAGTCCATTGTCATGGCTTATAGCCTCAGTCATGCTACAATTTATGTGTGAACAGTATTAACATTTAGTGACATTATGTTACTTACCTGTGTGGACATAGGCTACTGTAAGAAATATATTTAAGTTAACAAGTTTAGATAACAGCAAGTTATACCTACCTGATTTAAAACCTGAAAAGGAAGAGAAATGTAAAAGGAATGTAGACATTGCTGTGGCAAGTATTTTATTTCAGTTGTGACATTGTGTATACTGTATATTCATTGTGTTGCAGTTTTACAAAAAAGCAGAAATACTAAGTACCAGAAGATTTCAGTAAACAGTCAACCTGGAATCAAGCCTACTGAGTCGTTTCTTGTTAGCTATCTGTCTACAATACAGCTCACGTATTCTCAAGAAAGAATAACCACTATTAACTCTGATCCTCAATTCTGATTTGCAACACATTCACTACTAGCTATTTAAAAGTTGTATAAAGTAGGGATGGGCAATTTAAACAAAAATATTACACCCCCTCCTCACATATATTACAAATGCTCATCTTGTCTTGAACACTTGTTGAAAGTACAACAAAAATCTCTCTTTTAACCCTTTCATTTCCCCCTCCTGTGAGCCTTGTAGGAAGATTGTAGAAGCAGACAGTTAATGGACAATTGTTATCAACATAAACATATTCTTCCTCTCTCTACAGGTTGTTGAAGAGTGATGCTGCAGAGGAAGCCTGTGTTTATCTGACTTCAGTTCTAGGTAGAAACCCCTTACTCCTGACAGAGCTGGATCTGAGTGGGAAGAAACCAGGAGACTCAGGAATGAAGCAGTTCTGTGCTCTACTGGGGGATTCACACTGCACACTGAAGACACTTAAGTGAGTTTTTTAACTTGATAATTTTTACTTGAGTACTTTAGCTTAATTTATTGTTACTGTATTTACAGGTTTTTCCTTTTCATTAACATTGCTGTTATGAATTAACACAACATCATTCAGGGTTCCCACAGACATGGAAATTATGGAAAGGCAGGGAATTTTTAAATCTCAGTGCGGGAAGATGGAGTGAGGGGAGAAAACTGATTTTATCCAATCATGTTTCGTTCTCTGTGAAATCTCAGTCTGAGTTCCGCCCTCCAAAGCCTTCACCGCACCCTCAGTAGTGTAGTCACGATGGGCCTGGGTGCAAGATTTTATGACAGCTAGTTAACGCTAGTTAATTCAATTCAATTTTATTTATATAGCGCCATAACAATACAATTGCCTCTAGGCACTTTATAGAGCCCAGAGCCTGAACCCCCTTAGTGCAAGCACAATGGCAACAGGGGCAAGGAACAACTCCCTGTTAGGCAGGAAGAAACCTTAAGCAGAACCATGGCACATAAGGAGGGACCCATCTGCTTGAGGTCGGCCAGGTGGATAGGAAGGGGGGAAGGGGGAGGGTTGTGTGGCAGAAGGGGAAGAGAAACAACAGGGGTTGTACACAGCCAGCATTTGGTCGATGTATATAGTATATACATACATTCGGTGGTAAATACATGATACAGGCAAGACCAGTTTAGTGGGTATAAACTGTACTCATAGGGTTACTGTTAAGGGGTAAGGGATGTAGGGACAAAGAAACATTTCAGTGGTGGCAATAGTGTATATTTTATATTCAATTCAATTCAATTCAATTCAATTTTATTTGCAGTCCTCAAACACCATCATACACTGAGGGGATCTCAATACAATTGCCTCTAGGCGCTTAACAGAGCCCAGAGCCTAAACCCCCTTAGTGCATGCACAACGGCAACAGGGGCAAGGAAAAACTCCCTGTTTGGCAGGAAGAAACCTTAAGCAGAACCACGGCACATAAGGGGGGACCCATCTGCTTGAGGTCGGCCGGGTGGAGACAGGAAGGTGGGACGGGGGGAAAGGGGGAAGGGGAAGGGTTGTGTGGCAGAAGGGGAAAGGAAGCAACAGGGGTTATACACAGCCAGCATTTAGTCACTGGATATAATAAGTATACAGACATCTGGTGGTAAATACATGATACAGGCAAGACCAGATTACTGTGCCAATAGGCTTACTGTTAGAGGGGTAGGGGATGTAGGGATGAAGAAACATTTCAGTGGTGGCAATAATGTATATTGTAAATAAATGCTGGCATAGGGTATTGGGTAGAGTAGATGTACGGCAATGCAGTGGCGGTGGGTGCGACACGCCTGGCTCCGGGGAGGCAGTGGACCTTGCAGGGGCCGCTTGTCGAAGGGGGGATGTGGACATCTCGGACCATGGAGCTGCCGATGACCAGAGTGGTGGTTGTCACATCCAGCGGGAGAAGTCGTCGAGGACTGTGACTGTGTTGAGGGCCGTGGATGGGGAGCAGGGCGGCGTGGGCGATGCTGGTGTTGCTCTAGAGCCGGTCTGCAGGGGCGTTTCGGGGCGGGCTGAGGAGGGGAGTCATCAGGCCCAGGGGGCTCCTCCTGATCCATCTAACAAACAGGAAATGACGAATCAATCTGCAGGTCTGTCAGTCAGGAATCAGCACAAACAAACACACAGGTGAAACATTTCACCAACCAGGGACATGTCACCTGTGTGTCGGTTTGCCTGTTGCATGTTGCGGTACTTAGATATGTTTAGTTTTGCTGGCATTGAGCATTTTGATTTCTGTTGTGTTCTGTTTAACGGGGCCGTACATGCATCCACTCGGCAAACAGGAAACACATATGATGTTGCGGTATTTAATTGCAAGTAATATTTTAATTTTGATTTTTATTCAACATTATTTGGGTTTGGATATGTCTGGGTGGCTGGTAGATATGTTTAGTTTTGCTGGCATTGAGCATTTTGATTTCTGTTGTGTTCTGTTTGCCGGGGCCGTACATGCATCCACTCGGCAAACAGGAAACACATATGATGTTGCGGTACTTAATTGCAAGTAATTGAAGTATAAGCTGTTATGCCGGGGCCGTACATGCATCCACTCAGCAAACAGGGTACACTTTTAGCTAGCGCAGCAGGTGATGGGTTTGTTGACGCAGTTACTTTTGGCTGTATAATTCGTTACATTGAAGTATGAGCTGTTATGCCGGGGCCGTACATGCATCCACTCAGCAAACAGGACACACTTTTGGCTAGCGCAGCAGGTGATGGGTTTGTTGACGCAAATTACTTTTGGCTATAAGATGCACTAAAGAGGAATGTCTTGGCTGTATTGTTCGTTACATTGAAGTATAAGCTGTTATGCCGGGGCCGTACATGCATCCACTCAGCAAACAGGATACACTTTAAGCTAGCGCAGCAGGTGATGGGTTTGTTGACGCAGTTACTTTTGGCTGTATAATTCGTTACATTGAAGTATGAAATGTTATGCCGGGGCCGTACATGCATCCACTCAGCAAACAGGACACACTTTTGGCTAGCGCAGCAGGTGATGGGTTTGTTAACGCAATTACTTTTGGCTATAAGATACACTAAAGAGGAATGTCTTAAGCTTTGATTTGAATATAGGGACAGTGTCTGCATCTCGGATGGAGGCAGGGAGGTTGTTCCAGAGGAGGGGTGCTCAGTAGCTGAAGGCTCTGCCTCCTATTGTGGTTTTTGAAATTCTTGGAATTACCAGGAGGCCTGCACTCTGGGAACGGAGCAGCCTTGAAGGGCAATAGGGGACGATTAATTCCTTGAGGTAGTTTGGAGCCAGGTCGTTTAGGGCTTTATATGTTGGCAGGAGTACTTTGAAATCGATTCTACTTTTGACGGGGAGCCAATGCAACGAGGCGAGTACCAGTGAGATGTGTTCATATTTTTTAGTTCTGGTGAGTGTACGAGCAGCAGCGTTCTGTATAAGTTGAAGGCTCTTTATTGTGTTAATGCTGCATCCGGATGGGAGAGCATTACAGTAATCGAGACGGGAAGTCGTAAATGCATGAATTAGTTTTTCTGCATCTTGGAGGGATAGGACCTTTCTAATTTTGGCAATATTGCGTAAATGAAAAAATGATGTCTTTGAGATCTGTTTTATGTGTGAGTCAAGTAGGAGGTCTTGGTTGATAGTTACGCCAAGGTTTTTGATGATAGTGTTGGGTGTTGGGAAGCCATTGAGTGTGGGTAGATGGGTAGATAGTGTAGTTCTCAGTTGATCGGGGCCTACAAGCATAAACTCATTTTTTTCAGAGTTGAGGAGCAGAAAGTTGTTAGTCATCCAAGATTTTACATCATGGAGGCAAGCTTCTATCTTGGGTAGATGTACAATTTCATCAGGTTTCATTGATAGGTAGAGTTGGGTGTCGTCAGCATAGCAATGGAAGTTAATGCCATGTTTCCTTATGACAGCACCTAAGGGTAGCATATAAAGGGAAAAAAGCAGTGGTCCAAGGACAGAGCCTTGTGGGACACTGTAGTTTACTCTGGTGTGATTTGACGATTTCTCATGGACATGAACAAATTGATGGCGATCAGAGTGGTAAGATCTAAACCAAGATAGGGCACAGCCTTTGATGCCAACGTGATGTTCAAGTCTCTGTAACAGGATCAGATGATCTATAGTGTCGAAAGCAGCACTAAGGTCTAGGAGAACTAGTATTGAGGTGCACCCATGATCAGATGCGATTAATAGGTAATTTAAGACTTTGACTAAGGCCGTTTCAGTGCTGTGGTGGGCCCTAAAACCGGATTGGAGGGTTTCTTCAATTTTTTTTTGTTGTAGGAAAGAAGTAAGTCGCTTAGCAACTAGTTTTTCAAGTATTTTTGACAAAAAAGGGAGGTTAGATATGGGTCTATAGTTAGCGAGATTATCGGGATCAAGGTTAGGTTTTTTAAGGGATGGTTTTATCACTGCTATTTTGAAAGATTGTGGGACGTAGCCTGAGATAAGTGAATTATTCATTACATTGAGTAATGTCTCACTTATTAAGGGAAGTGCATGTTTAAGTAATTTTGTGGGGATAGGATCTAGTAGGCACGTCGATGATTTAGATGAAAGGATCAAGGAGTTTAATTCAGGGAGGTCGGTGGGTGTGAAGAATTCAAGGATAGCACCCGGTTGAAGGGTGTTGCCATGGCGCATGTTGGAAGGGGTGTAGGGTCACAGAGGGGGAGGAAACTTTTGATTTGATCTCTTATTTTGAGGATTTTATTATTGAAAAAGGTCATGAAATCATTACCACTAAAGATTATGGGAACCGAATGTTCGATTGTGTTATGGTTTTTTGTTAGCCTAGAAATAGTGTTAAATAAGAACGTTGGGTTGTTTTTATTACTTTCAATCAATGAAGAATAGTTAGCTGATTTCACCTCAGAGAGTACTCGTTTACATCTTAGAAGACTATCCTTCCACGCCAGGAGGAATACCTCAAGTTTGGTGGAGTACCATTTTTTTCTAGTTTTCGTGTGGTTCGTTTGAGTGCACGAGTCTGATCAGTGTACCATGGGGCTAGTTTTTTCAGTTTTCTTAATCTCTTTTTCAGTGGTGCAACAGCGTTGAGGGTTGAGTGCAACGCATGTGTGACGCCTTCAGTTAGTAGGTCGATATAAGGTGGGGAAGTGCATATGCCATTTACTTTGCCAGCTGTAGGAGCTGAGGTGAGGGCGACGGGTAGTTTTGATATAAATTCAGCAGTAGTCCTGTCGGATAGACAGCGGCTGTAGAAGTGGGTAATTTCCGATGTTAGACGGAGTTCTAATTTCATGTTGAATGTAATTAGGTGGTGATCTGAAAAGGTAGTATTTTGGGGTAGAGCTATAGGGTGGTCAATTTCTAGGCCATGCGTTAATACAAGTTCAATGGTGTGATTATGGTAGTGAGTTGGTGTGTTTACATGCTGTGAGAACCCGATAGAGTCTATCAGTGATTGGAATGCAATTGTAAGGCTATTATTTTCATTATCCATATGGATATTAAAATCTCCCACTATCAGAATTTTATCCGAATTAACGATCAGGGCGGATAGGAAATCGGAAAATTCGGATAAAAATTCAGTGTAGGGACCTGGTAGTCTATATAGTGTCACAAGAGTGACCGGGTTAGTGGCTTTTGAGTTCGGATGCATAAGATGAAGTACGAGGACTTCAAATGATACAAATTTGAATTTAGGTCTTGGGGAAATATATAGATTAGCGAGGGAAATTGTAGCAACTCCACCTCCACGTCCAGTGCTGCGGGGGATGTGGCAGTTAACATGGCTTGGAGGGGTAGATTCGTTTAAGGCTATGAATTCATCTGGTTTTAGCCAGGTTTCAGTTAGGAAAAGTATTTGGATGTTGTTGTCTGTTATCAGCTCATTTATTAGTGCGCCTTTTGATGTTAGGGACCGAATGTTAATAAGGCCCAGTTTTAGTGTTGTGCAAGTTTCTTTTTGTGCTGATACGGTTTGTATCTTTATTAGGTTATCCTGATTAATGCTTCTTTTAGTGTGAGTTGCGCTGGGTTTATATATTCTGGGTATAGATACCGTTTGTATGTGGTTTAATATGGGCAGAGAATGTACTGGTGCAGCAGGAGTTGGTGTGGGGTAATAGGTCTGCCTTCCAGTTCTAGTTATTGGTTGTCAGTAGGACGTTTGGTCTAGGTGGTGTTTTAAGTTTTGAGAAAGGAGGCTAGCACCCTCTTTAGAGGGGTGGATGCCATCCTTCTGTAGTAGCCCAGGCTTCCTCCAAAAAGTGGGCCAGTTATTTATAAAATCTACGTTATTGTGTGAGCACCATACTACTAGCCAGTTATTAAGTGCCGATAGTCTACTGTACATTTCGTCGCCGGGGTTGATAGGCATAGGGCCAGAACACACTACAGAGTCGGCCATTTGTGTTGCGGTAGCGAATAACGATATAAAATTTAGCTCGGTGGTTACCGATTGCCGTAGGCGGACATTGTTTACGCCTGTGTGAATAATTATTTTAGAGAATCTCCGATCAGCGATTCGTTTTAAGTGGGATTCGATGTAATTTGCTCTAGCTCCCGGTATCACTGTTTGTAACGGGGTGTCGAGTTGAATATGCCTCAGGGTGGAGTCACCAATAACGAGAGCTTTATCATCAGTATCGGTGGTATTAAGGGGAAAAAAACGGTTTGAAGTTAGGATGGGATACGGGTGTGATACAGGCTTTGAATGTCTTCTACTACTTCCTCGTTTTACGTTAACCCAATTATCGAGGGGTATGAGTTGCGTTGTTAACACGGGCGAGCTAGAAGTAGCGTCGGTAAATGTTAGATCTGCATGCTGAATTTCGCTAGGTTGAGCTAACGAAGTAATACAGTCTATGTTGAGGAGAAGCGACTCAAGTAGAGATATCTTCTCATCGATACTTGCCAGTAGCCTACACTTGGTGCAAGTATTGTGGCCATTGAAAGTTTTTGGAGAATAGCTAAACATATTACACATTGGGCAGCGGACAGGGGTCGAACAAGACGCCATGGCCAGCTAAGCGTTAGCTGAGAGGGACAGGAAATAGGGGGGGGAGAGAGAGAATTCTCAGGTTCGATGTAATGTGAAAGGTAGTGGTAGTGAGCGCAGTCACTGGGATACTTAGCAGTACAAAGCAGGTAAGCGTTCCGGGGCTAGACAGCACGACTCGGTAGCAAAGCCTAGCAAGCAGGAAGTAGCGTCCGGAGCTTCTGAGAATTGGGTCCGTCTATATATGCTAGCATAGGGTATGGGGTAGAGGAAGTGTACGGCAATGCGGTGGCGGTGGGTGCAATTGGCCGAGAGTTTCTACAGGTAGACCAGGTGGAGAGACTACAGCAGCGTCTCATGGCGGAGATAGTCTAGATTAGGAGGGAAAGAAAAGGAAGAGAGTGACTGGGTAGAGTTCAGCTGTCCATATGCGTAGATGAGGAGTGGTGGGGGTGAGGAGCAATGTTTCCACCTCCATCAGCAATTGGAACATGCTGTAAGGGAGAGAGTTACTATCGTAGCATTCCCTACCTCCATACCCACACCTAAAAAAAACACAAAGATGTTTGTTATCGATATAAATAGTGTTTAATTAATTAACCTCACAGGAAATCTCATTTTGGTTGTCAGACACATCGTGGTGATCAAATAGTTGTATTTCTAGTTGAGCGTAATCAAAACATCAGAGCCAAGCCTTCTCTATTTTTGATACAACGTGACAGTAATACTAACCATCTTAGACAGGGCAACAATGTGATAATGATCAAAACCAGCTTAAGTAGTCAGACAATTTTCAGGGGAGGTTCTGTTCACCCAAACAATGTTTTGCTGATGTTGACAAATATGATTTAAAGTCTAGGATTTAAGTAGGTCTTTTGTGGTCCTTTTTGTCTGAAAATCTAAGCAGCAAATACAATTCTCCAGGAGTGACACCCTTGTCACACTCTAATTGTTGTTTCTTATTGTAGGCTATTCACATTTTTGCCAGCACATTTTGTTCTGTGCAGATATGAAACATGTTTTAGTTGGTTTTGATCAATATCGATTTCAAAGCAAGCCAGTCTGATGCACAATCCTGTTGTGAGGTTGCTATTGTAGGCTACACTATGGAAGGTAGGTTTGGATACTATCTATTCTCTATTCAATCTATTAATCTATTCTTGCCAAGGAATACTGTCCAGAGACAGAGAGTCTGTAAGTGACATAGGGGCATCCTTACAAAACTCGCAGAACATCATACTGCTAGACTTTTCATATTCAAGCCACTTTAAATCCCTAAGCCAGTCAGGATTCAATTTTCCCCAGTCAATTCAGTCAATATGAATGACCGATGTTTATGAAACGATTAATCAAATTTCAAATACGATTATGCATCCCTTCTATAATGAAAACAATTATTATCAAGACAAAGTGATTATTTTGCCACATTACATTTCGCACAGATGCTCTAATTTTTTTGTGTGTTACATGAACCCCTCCCTTAAAGCCCAAGGTCACTAGCCAGGCTGTGGCATGTTTAGTTCAGCTCAAGCCAAGATGAAAGAAAAACTAGTAATGCCACTGCTTCAATGGTTTATTATTCATGACGAAACGTACTGTTACATTCGTTACCAAGCAAGAGATATAGTAAATGCTACAGGACTAATCTACAGGGCAAATAACTAACGACAGTTAGCTATGTTAGTGAGTACTGTGTAAGATAAAGTACAACATTTGCATATGTTATAGTTAGCCACTGTGTTTGCATTATCCTCTTTACCCCTGTTTTTTCCTGCCACAAAAATCTATATCATATCTGGCCCAACCGTATTTTTTCAAACCAAAGCTTTAAAACAAGCTTTAGTTTCTTCTCACATCTACGTTTGCTAAGCAAACCAGTCGGAGAGTTTTGATTCCATGCAAATAATAATAATTGAGTTTTTTTTTTTACAATGTTACGATGTAACGCAAACATATTGCCAGGTAATGCAGAAGTATTGCATTGGAACACAAAAATAGTGTGATGTAATACAAAAGTATTGGCGAGGGAATGCATAAATTCCTCATTAGGAAAATAAATCATCACTGTGACCCTTAGGGGGCTCCGTACGTTCATGTCACATCCAAACATGAAAACATAAACTAGCTTTTTGGCAGTGCACCATTAATCAGTGTAGGCCAACGTCATTGTTCAGTTCTATTCTTTTCAGCTGAATATGAAAAACACTGCGTAGTGCATTGTATTCACATAAATTAACTAAAAATGATTTTAAACACTTGTTTGAACATATACGTCTATTTATCATTTCTTACATGTAACAACACAAAACAAGTTATATATATTATAATATAATCATAATGTGCATTGATCATAATATTGCTCAAAACTTTGAATTATATTTAGCTCTCAAATTTTGTAAACCCATTACTATCAATTTCCACTGAAAACATTTCCTGCCATTTTCCAAAAATTGGTCGTGAAAGCAAAACAAACTTCTCGAAAACTTCTGCAGACCACGCGGACAAAGACGCTTCAAAGTTACGTGTAAATAACATTTTAAGGCGTGGCCAATAACCACTCAACAGCCAAGATCCTTTGATGTCAATGTCCAAACTTAACCAAACTTGCTTCACAAAATCAGTTCAACCTTCTTTGGACGCATGTCAAACTTAGTGAAATACAGTCCATAGGGGGCACTGACACATGTCAATATCTAAATAACTGCTTAATGCAAAAATCTGAAATTTGGTATACTGATAGTAATTTTATACCTCAGTAATGGAGACCTCAGCCAGGCAGTGGCAGTTTATTTTTTTCCAATGATGGGCATCAAGCATGGCTTCACCAACCAGATTCACCAGCTTCTCTAACTAGAGATAATCTCAGTTTAGGTATCCTATGTTAGACAAGAGAGGAAGTATTACACAGATATCTGCTTAACCCTACTTCTAATTCTAAGAAACATAAAGTATATGTCACTTCATAGCCCGGACCTGCACCAGCCACGCCCCTTTTGGTTTCCACCCGCTCACCTGCACCGCGTTCACACTCACTAGAATACTAATTACCCACACCTGTCACTTTCCCTACTTATACCTCGCACTCCCTTCACTCTGTGTCTGGTATCGCACTATACGGATTACCTTTAAGTTCCTGCTTGCCTGATGTTTGATGAGTATCACCTTAGTTCACATTCGAGTTTGCCTTTCTTCTGTTCATAGCCTTAGTTATAGTTCTATTCATGGCCTTGCCGAGTGTGACTCGTGTTTTGTTTCCCGCTGCGGTGTTGAAGTAGATAGTTTAGTTCAGTTAAAGAGTTAGACTGTTTTGTTTCTTTCTGTGCCTCCAGTGCCAGTTTCCTGAGTTTCATTCAGTACTTCGAGGCTGTGCCCCTCCGTGGGTTTGGCCTACGTGCAAGAGAATCTGTTTCCTCGTCATCTGTGTTCCCTACAACCTGTGATCTGTCTCGTGTGTCCCTGGCTGTTCCATTTGCAATAAACTCTGTTTCTCAATTACCATTTCTGTGTCGGTCCGTTCTGTGACAGTATATGAGTAGAATGATAAGACATCAATATATATGAATCGTAAGACTGGAATCTCTCTCAATACTGAAAGAGTCTGCCATTCCTGGTGAATCTCTGATGAGTCGCCAAAATTGTTTCCTTGCTTCAAGTTAGTTGATAGTGAGTAAGAGAATTCCGAAAGGTGATTTAGCAAAATAATCTGCTTAGTTTTATGCTCTAGCATTTAACACAGTAATCTCAGATTGTACAGTTACAGTTCACAAGAATAATCTCCATGGTTAACTTCCGCCTTTCTTTGCTGCCGTCTCCTTTTGCCGCTGTCTTCTGAATGGTAACATAATTTTGTAGCTCTTAGGGCTACAGAATGATCATACTAAACAAAGTTATAAAAGATTACCCACAAGTGTTTAAATGTCTAAATTCCAGTCAATTTCAATTAGGATCAATTTCCACAGCTTACAGTTTCCACCATTAAAGAAATAATAATTTCAAAGTTGTGCTTTGATGAAATTTGAAGGTTTGACCCATATGATTCTACGGCCAACATATTCTGACTTAAAGGTTCAAACCTAACAAACCTTGATATATGCAAACACTACGACATTTTTTGGGCACACGCCAGCATTCTTTGGGCAGATGCCAATTCCGTTGGCACCATTTGCTGACATTACTTTAAGTTAATGTCGTCTTTCACCCTTCAAGTGCATGGCGTACCTGGGGTCTGGCAGCAAGCCCCCCACCTTTCCGTTTTCCACTAAGCTTATGATCTCTGTCCGCTCTCACCGTAGAAAAAAGCCAGGTAAAACAGCATACACAAAATGATGCCAGACTCCAAAACATTAATTAATTAAATATTTGTATTTAAAAAAATCTAACTTTCTGCCCTCTACAGGCTTATTGACAGCAGTATAACAGCAGAAGGCTGTGCTGTTCTGACTTCAGCTCTCAGATCAAACCCCTCACACCTGATAGAGCTGAATCTGAGTGGGAATAAACTAGGAGACTCAGGAGTTAAGCAGATCTGTCATTTGCTGAAGAATCAAAAATCTAAACTACAGAGACTGCTGTAAGTAAACTGACAAATAGTCAAAAGCATACTAGACCGTCCATTAAAGGCATAATTGAAGGACAAGAAATTCCATCTGTAGAATCTTTTGAAGACATGTTTGTTGCAGCATCAATGAAAAACTCCTCTATTTTCTTTAGACTTTCAGACTGTAGTGTAACAGGAGATGGTTACGCAGCTCTGACTTCAGCTCTTCAGCACTCACACCTGGTGGAGCTGGACCTGAGAGGGAACGACCCTGGAGACTCAGGAGTGAAGCTCCTCACTAACTTGCATAAATTACTAAAAGAAAACAAAAACGAACAAAAAAATCTGTTTAGGATCTTACTTAATCGTCAGCATTGTAAACTTGAGACACTGAGGTGAGAGAATTTGACAAAACATGCTAAAATGACTTTTGAATGTTTTTCTATGGTACTCATGTGGATATGTCTGCAATATGAAGTGGTTACTAAATCCTCACTGATTTACATAATTTACTTAATGTTAAAAAAACTTAAAACCCTTTGGTGAGAACTTCACAAAAGAGCATTACATCTCTATGTGACCAGCATTCTGTTCAACTTTTGATTGCTGAATGTGATTTGTTAAAATGATTCTATATGATGCATCAATCTATCTCTTGAGAAGAAGAGAGATGAGTCATATCTTATTTATTATAGTGTTAAAAGGGCTACAGAACACTGATTTCTACACCAAATTGACAAGGTTAAAGTTAATCAGTTTAATCTCAGTTATTCCAGTGTAGAGTTAGTCATGTTCATTGTAAACTAATCTGGGAACACCCCAGACTATATATATATAATTTATTATATAAACAAAAGCATCCGAAATATAAACTGGAGATATTGAAGTGAGAACATTTTATAATTCATAATCTCCTAATGTTTTCTGTGCTCTGTTCAGCTTCACAATGAAATACATTTAGTTTGTCATCATAACTGCACACAAATAATCCATATTATAACATCAGCTTATTCCTCCTCTCTCTACAGGTTGTTGAAGAGTGATGCTGCAGAGGAAGCCTGTGCTTATCTGACTTCAGTTCTAGGTACAAACCCCTTACTCCTGAAAGAGCTGGATCTGAGTGGGAAGAAACCAGGAGATTCAGGAGTGAAGCAGTTCTGTGCTCTACTGGAGGATTCACACTGCAAACTGAAGATATTTAAGTTAGTGTTTTTTTTTCATCAGGATGTTTTGGGGGGGTTTTACATTTAAGAATAAAAAATATTCTAAATGCGATACGAGAAGACAACTTTCCCTTGTGATTAATTGTTATGTTATTATAGTGACCATTCATCCAAAAAAAGGTGTCCCTTTGTTAGTTATGTTGTTGGAATTAACTGAGGGTTCTTTGACGCTTGTTGTGTAACAAAGGGGAGATCCAAAGAGGTCCAGGTAAAGTTTCCACAATGTGATGGGTTTATTATTATATATGGATGTTACAATTTGTGGTTGAAATGAAATGGATCACGGCAGAAAGCTTTAAATAGAATACAAAGAGCTGCCAGGCCTATCCTCAACTACCAAGCAAGCAAGGTGAAAAGCTGTGTGCTCCCAGTCAGCCGCCTCTCAAATAGGTCACTCTTTACTTGATGGCCTTTTATTAAATGAATACTGAACTGGATCCTACAGTAATGATGGACAAAATAGCATTACTGCACTGTTAGAGCAGGAACTGGTATTCATATGCATTAGATGATGAAACAAACACATAACGTATTAGCATGAAAGAGCACTGGATATTAGTCCTGTATTATATATTACTACTAGTGCAGTGATACATTAACCCAGATATGTTTTAAATATTTACTTTCAACATTCACTAGTATTTACGTTATGTTTCCTTACCGGGTTATTTAACCAATAACATTTTACCCATATTTTCCTCACCATGGACAGCTGAATATTCAGAATAGTCTCAGGTGATACATATATTCTACCATTTCATCATTTGACTGTACACTTAGTTGTGTTTTTTTTCCATCTGTCCTCTCTCACACATGTATCTGCTGCCTGTATGTAAAAACTGTATTTAGTTTCCTGCTCTCTCTCTCTCCAGGCTTAATGACAGCTGTATAACAGAAGATGGCTGTGCTGCTCTGATTTCAGCTCTCAAATCAAACCCCTCACACCTGATAGAGCTGAATCTGAGTGGGAATAAACTAGGAGACTCAGGAGTGAACCTCATCTCTGCTCTACTGGAGAATCCACACTGTAAACTACAGAGACTGCTGTGGGTAAACTGACAGAGTGTATGATGCACAAATGCATCTAAAAAAAAGAATATTGTGGAAAGGTTCATTTTTTTAGTAATTTTATTAAAAAAGTGACACCTTGGTATATCTCATAAATCATTACACATAGATGGGCATGTTTCAAGCCTTTTCCGTTTAAATCTTGATGATTTCTGCTCTTGGTTTGGTACAGGAAGAAATTGATTGTGTGCTTGTTTGTTTCTCTCTCTCTCTCTCCCTGTTTCTCTCTCTCTTTCTCCTTCTCTATCTCCAGTGTAAGTAGTATAGGAGAAGAAGGCTGCACTGCTGTTCTGTATTCTTACTCCTTTTGTTAGTCACCTCTGTCAGCTGAATCACATTAATGCTCTTTTTACAGCTCAATACAATGCAGCCGGTACAACACAGCCAGAATAAGGTTGTCTCTGCGTTGACCAATAGAACAAAAAAAGCTTTACTTTATCTTGCTCTCTCCCTACAGGCTTGATTTCAGCTGTATAACAGCAGAAGGCTGTGCTGCTCTGACTTCAGCTCTCAGATCAAACCCCTCACACCTGATAGAGCTGAATCTAAGTGGGAATAAACTAGGAGACTCAGGAGTGAAGCAAATCTCTTCTCTACTGGAGAATCCACACTGTAAACTACAGAGACTGCTGTAAGTAAAAAGACAAAGAGTCATTGGCGCCGGAACCATAGAGGCCGCGGGGCCAATGGCCCCCCCAGTTTTCGGGATTTTTTTTTTCAAATTTGTATTTGTTGCACACGTCATTCCTAAGCCATTCATTGACGTTACATTGCTGCTAACCTGAAGGTAGTCATAGTGGGGGGGCCATTAGAAGTGCCAGGCCCACATTTCGTATAGTATTTTGAAAGAATCAACGTTTCATTAATTAACAGGACTATCATCTCGGGGGCGTTAAGTCATGATCGCATACCCAAGAATTTGCAGCAAGTAAGATACATTCCAGCATTTCGACAATACTCAAAGTTTCCACGCTGTCTTTAAGTGTTTGGCTTGATTTTCAGTACCATGGTGAGAGACCTATAGTCAGTAATAACTCCGACACCTGTACAACATGAGCATGGTGGGCTACGCACTTCAAACTACATGAATTGGAACACATTGACATAATAACAGGAAGGCTACCACACAAACCACACACATATTATTGATGATACAACACACATATTCTTTGAATTTAAGCTAACCGTCGCAGTGTAGTGCTCCTGCTCCCACACTGCACTGTGGTCCCACAACAACTCAAGTTTGAAGACGCGGCGCGGTCGGCAAGACGTAGAATAGAATAGTGGCAGCGAAGATCATAGACCTTATCATGTCTATGGCGAAGACTGCTAAACAGGGGGACCTGACTGTTCCCATATTCAGGAGAGGGAGACTGAATGCTCTCTTGAGATGGCGAGAGATTTGGACTTAAGCAAGTGCCTTACAATACAAAGACTAGCCTATTTCGCGGTATAGATAAACATCGGACAAAAAGTAAGGAAATGTGTGTTTGGTAGATTATTTCTTTTTGTATCAATGCCTCTGGGCAATACATATTATACCATTGGAAGGCCTGTTGTAATTTGGACCGCATAAGGAACATGTATTTTTAGGATGAGCAGCAGAGCTGAGTAGATGTAGGTTGCGTTCATGAAAATATTGTCAAACAGCTTAGCGCCTGGCTGCCTGCCTGCATGCGCGATTGATATAGCAAAAATTATGGAGAGTGACACATGCACGCGCATTTGGCCCCCCCACCACTGAAATCATTCCGGCGCCGCTGCAAAGAGTGTATGATGAAATTAATGGTAGTGTTGCCTTACGTTTATCAATAAACTATTAAAGCAAGCCTGAATAACATTTGTCTGTGTTACACTCTGGATTTAGTAGAGACATATGTATTCCCTGTCTCTGTCTCATTCAATTTAATAATATAGCAACTGTAACTATCTCTGTAGCAGCCAGAGCAGGATTGTAACCCTCTATGGAGTCTTTATTCTGTGATGTTACCAGTAAGAAAATGGATGAGTTTCTGGATTGACTGTTTTTTGTTGATCAATGGCGTCAGCTGAATTGCATTATTACAGTAATTCTTCTCACAGACCAATACAATTCCTCAGATACAACACACAGCTGTGCATGCATGAGTCAAAAATTAAATTTCGATGAAGCCAGAATAACAGTTCCGTCGGAATGCGTTGAGCCAACGGATGAGGGAGGAGGAGTCTGGTGCATGAGGTTGTGTTGATAACGGAGACGTTATAGTGACAGGTCAACAAACCAACCACGCCAGTAGCAAGCTGTTTACCTTGTATGTAGTAGCATGCTAACATTAGATAGGTGTCTCAGACACCTCACAAATCCTTTCAGACATATTTTTCAATTACAATAAAGGGGTTTTTATATTCTACAGTGTCTTTTTCTCGGTAACTTTAAAAAAATCAAAGCAAAAAAAAAACTTTTTGGTACAAATAAGACCATTTACGGAGTTTGGTCCGCCATCTTTTTTTTTTAGCTTCTCGGTCTTTAGACGTGAGCATAAACGGGATCTGATTGGCTAGCACCTGTGCTGTCAGTTATGCATGAAAGGCAATTTGATTGGTAGACGAATGGGTTGCCTGTCGTTGCCTGTCGAAAAGATGAACATTCAACTCTTGCCGCAAGCAGAGCATGAAACGCAACGCAATGGAACCCATTGGAGACACAAGGCAGATCTGCATAGGATGACGTCACCCCATTCAAGGGAATATGGATGCGTCAACCTTGCCGGATCAATGGACACGTCTGAGTTGTTTTCCTTAAGGTGATTCATTTGTATGAACAAAACAAAATATCTTTACTCAGTTTGCTGTTCTATCTCTCTCTCTCTCCTTACAGGCTTAATAACAGCAGTTTAACAGAAGAAGGATGTGCTGCTCTGACTTCATCTCTGACATCAAACCCCTCACACCTGATAGAGCTTAATCTGAGTGGGAATAAACTAGGAGACTCAGGAGTGAAGCAGATCTGTCATTTGCTGAAGAATCAAAAATGTAAACTACTGAAACTACTGTAAGTAAACTGACAAATAGTCAGAAGCATACTAGACCGTCCATTAAAGTCATAATTGAAGGACAAGAAATTCCATCTGTAGAATCTTTTGAAGACATGTTTGTTGCAGCATCAATGAAAAACTCCTCTATTTTCTTTAGACTTTCAGACTGTAGTGTAACAGGAGATGGTTACGCTGCTCTGACTTCAGCTCTTCAGCGCTCACACCTGGTGGAGCTGGACCTGAGAGGGAACGACCCTGGAGACTCAGGAGTGAAGCTCCTCACTAACTTGCATGAATTACTAAAAGAAAACAAAAACGAACAAAAAAATCTGTTTAGGATCTTACTTAATCATCAGCATTGTAAACTTGAGACACTGAGGTGAGAGAATTTGACAAAACATGCTAAAATGACTTTTGAATGTTTTTCTATGGTACTCATGTGGATATGTCTGCAATATGAAGTGGTTACTAAATCCTCACTGATTTACATAATTTACTTAATGTTAAAAAAACTTAAAACCCTTTGGTGAGAACTTCACAAAAGAGCATTACATCTCTATGTGACCAGCATTCTGTTCAACTTTTGATTGCTGAATGTGATTGTTAAAATGATTCTATATGATGCATTAATCTATCTCTTGAGAAGAAGAGAGATGAGTCATATCTTATTTATTATAGTGTTAATAGGGCTACAGAACACTGATTTCTACACCAAATTGACAAGGTTAAAGTTAATCAGTTTAATCTCAGTTATTCCAGTGTAGAGTTAGTCATGTTCATTGTAAACTAATCTGGGAACACCCCAGACTATATATATCATTTATTATATAAACAAAAGCATCCGAAATATAAACTGGAGATATTGAAGTGAGAACATTTTATAATTCATAATCTCCTAATGTTTTCTGTGCTCTGTTCAGCTTCACAATGAAATACATTTAGTTTGTCATCATAACTGCACACAAATAATCCATATAATAACATCAGCTTATTCCTCCTCTCTCTACAGGTTGTTGAAGAGTGATGCTGCAGAGGAAGCCTGTGCTTATCTGACTTCAGTTCTAGGTACAAACCCCTTACTCCTGAAAGAGCTGGATCTGAGTGGGAAGAAACCAGGAGATTCAGGAGTGAAGCAGTTCTGTGCTCTACTGGAGGATTCACACTGCAAACTGAAGATATTTAAGTTAGTGTTTTTTTTTCATCAGGATGTTTTGGGGGGGTTTTACATTTAAGAATAAAAAATATTCTAAATGCGATACGAGAAGACAACTTACCCTTGTGATTAATTGTTATGTTATTATAGTGACCATTCATCCAAAAAAAGGTGTCCCTTTGTTAGTTATGTTGTTGGAATTAACTGAGGGTTCTTTGACGCTTGTTGTGTAACAAAGGGGAGATCCAAAGAGGTCCAGGTAAAGTTTCCACAATGTGATGGGTTTATTATTATATGTGGATGTTACAATTTGTGGTTGAAATGAAATGGATCACGACAGAAAGCTTTAAATAGAATACAAAGAGCTGCCAGGCCTATCCTCAACTAACAAGAAAGCAAGGTGAAAAGCTGTGTGCTCCCAGTCAGCCGCCTCTCAAATAGGTCACTCTTTACTTGATGGCCTTTTATTAAATGAATACAGAACTGGATACTACAGTAATGATGGACAAAATAGCATTACTGCACTGTTAGAGCAGGAACTGGTATTCATATGCATTAGATGATGAAACAAACACATAACGTATTAGCATGAAAGAGCACTGGATATTAGTCCTGTATTATATATTACTACTAGTGCAGTGATACATTAACCCAGATATGTTTTAAATATTTACTTTCAACATTCACTAGTATTTACGTTATGTTTCCTTACCGGGTTATTTAACCAATAACATTTTACCCATATTTTCCTCACCATGGACAGCTGAATATTCAGAATAGTCTCAGGTGATACATATATTCTACCATTTCATCATTTGACTGTACACTTAGTTGTGTTTTTTTTCCATCTGTCCTCTCTCACACATGTATCTGCTGCCTGTATGTAAAAACTGTATTTAGTTTCCTGCTCTCTCTCTCTCCAGGCTTAATGACAGCTGTATAACAGAAGATGGCTGTGCTGCTCTGATTTCAGCTCTCAAATCAAACCCCTCACACCTGATAGAGCTGAATCTGAGTGGGAATAAACTAGGAGACTCAGGAGTGAACCTCATCTCTGCTCTACTGGAGAATCCACACTGTAAACTACAGAGACTGCTGTGGGTAAACTGACAGAGTGTATGATGCACAAATGCATCTAAAAAAAAGAATATTGTGGAAAGGTTCATTTTTTTAGTAATTTTATTAAAAAAGTGACACCTTGGTATATCTCATAAATCATTACACATAGATGGGCATGTTTCAAGCCTTTTCCGTTTAAATCTTGATGATTTCTG
This sequence comes from Sprattus sprattus, assembly GCF_963457725.1. Classification (NCBI taxonomy): domain Eukaryota; kingdom Metazoa; phylum Chordata; class Actinopteri; order Clupeiformes; family Clupeidae; genus Sprattus; species Sprattus sprattus. The sequence goes on along the minus strand of NC_137924.1, from coordinate 46,197,287 downwards.
CTCTTGGTTTGGTACAGGAAGAAATTGATTGTGTGCTTGTTTGTTTCTCTCTCTCTCTCTCCCTGTTTCTCTCTCTCTTTCTCCTTCTCTATCTCCAGTGTAAGTAGTATAGGAGAAGAAGGCTGCACTGCTGTTCTGTATTCTTATTCCTTTTGTTAGTCACCTCTGTCAGCTGAATCACATTAATGCTCTTTTTACAGCTCAATACAATGCAGCCGGTACAACACAGCCAGAATAAGGTTGTCTCTGCGTTGACCAATAGAACAAAAAAAGCTTTACTTTTTCTTGCTCTCTCCCTACAGGCTTGATTTCAGCTGTATAACAGCAGAAGGCTGTGCTGCTCTGACTTCAGCTCTCAGATCAAACCCCTCACACCTGATAGAGCTGAATCTAAGTGGGAATAAACTAGGAGACTCAGGAGTGAAGCAAATCTCTTCTCTACTGGAGAATCCACACTGTAAACTACAGAGACTGCTGTAAGTAAAAAGACAAAGAGTCATTGGCGCCGGAACCATAGAGGCCGCGGGGCCAATGGCCCCCCCAGTTTTCGGGATTTTTTTTTTCAAATTTGTATTTGTTGCACACGTCATTCCTAAGCCATTCATTGACGTTACATTGCTGCTAACCTGAAGGTAGTCATAGTGGGGGGGCCATTAGAAGTGCCAGGCCCACATTTCGTATAGTATTTTGAAAGAATCAACGTTTCATTAATTAACAGGACTATCATCTCGGGGGCGTTAAGTCATGATCGCATACCCAAGAATTTGCAGCAAGTAAGATACATTCCAGCATTTCGACAATACTCAAAGTTTCCACGCTGTCTTTAAGTGTTTGGCTTGATTTTCAGTACCATGGTGAGAGACCTATAGTCAGTAATAACTCCGACACCTGTACAACATGAGCATGGTGGGCTACGCACTTCAAACTACATGAATTGGAACACATTGACATAATAACAGGAAGGCTACCACACAAACCACACACATATTATTGATGATACAACACACATATTCTTTGAATTTAAGCTAACCGTCGCAGTGTAGTGCTCCTGCTCCCACACTGCACTGTGGTCCCACAACAACTCAAGTTTGAAGACGCGGCGCGGTCGGCAAGACGTAGAATAGAATAGTGGCAGCGAAGATCATAGACCTTATCATGTCTATGGCGAAGACTGCTAAACAGGGGGACCTGACTGTTCCCATATTCAGGAGAGGGAGACTGAATGCTCTCTTGAGATGGCGAGAGATTTGGACTTAAGCAAGTGCCTTACAATACAAAGACTAGCCTATTTCGCGGTATAGATAAACATCGGACAAAAAGTAAGGAAATGTGTGTTTGGTAGATTATTTCTTTTTGTATCAATGCCTCTGGGCAATACATATTATACCATTGGAAAGCCTGTTGTAATTTGGACCGCATAAGGAACATGTATTTTTAGGATGAGCAGCAGAGCTGAGTAGATGTAGGTTGCGTTCATGAAAATATTGTCAAACAGCTTAGCGCCTGGCTGCCTGCCTGCATGCGCGATTGATATAGCAAAAATTATGGAGAGTGACACATGCACGCGCATTTGGCCCCCCCACCACTGAAATCATTCCGGCGCCGCTGCAAAGAGTGTATGATGAAATTAATGGTAGTGTTGCCTTACGTTTATCAATAAACTATTAAAGCAAGCCTGAATAACATTTGTCTGTGTTACACTCTGGATTTAGTAGAGACATATGTATTCCCTGTCTCTGTCTCATTCAATTTAATAATATAGCAACTGTAACTATCTCTGTAGCAGCCAGAGCAGGATTGTAACCCTCTATGGAGTCTTTATTCTGTGATGTTACCAGTAAGAAAATGGATGAGTTTCTGGATTGACTGTTTTTTGTTGATCAATGGCGTCAGCTGAATTGCATTATTACAGTAATTCTTCTCACAGACCAATACAATTCCTCAGATACAACACACAGCTGTGCATGCATGAGTCAAAAATTAAATTTCGATGAAGCCAGAATAACAGTTCCGTCGGAATGCGTTGAGCCAACGGATGAGGGAGGAGGAGTCTGGTGCATGAGGTTGTGTTGATAACGGAGACGTTATAGTGACAGGTCAACAAACCAACCACGCCAGTAGCAAGCTGTTTACCTTGTATGTAGTAGCATGCTAACATTAGATAGGTGTCTCAGACACCTCACAAATCCTTTCAGACATATTTTTCAATTACAATAAAGGGGTTTTTATATTCTACAGTGTCTTTTTCTCGGTAACTTTAAAAAAATCAAAGCAAAAAAAAAACGTTTTGGTACAAATAAGACCATTTACGGAGTTTGGTCCGCCATCTTTTTTTTTTAGCTTCTCGGTCTTAAGACGTGAGCATAAACGGGATCTGATTGGCTAGCACCTGTGCTGTCAGTTATGCATGAAAGGCAATTTGATTGGTAGACGAATGGGTTGCCTGTCGTTGCCTGTCGAAAAGATGAACATTCAACTCTTGCCGCAAGCAGAGCATGAAACGCAACGCAATGGAACCCATTGGAGACACAAGGCAGTTCTGCATAGGATGACGTCACCCCATTCAAGGGAATATGGATGCGTCAACCTTGCCGGATCAATGGACACGTCTGAGTTGTTTTCCTTAAGGTGATTCATTTGTATGAACAAAACAAAATATCTTTACTCAGTTTGCTGTTCTATCTCTCTCTCTCTCTCTCTCCTTACAGGCTTAATAACAGCAGTTTAACAGAAGAAGGATGTGCTGCTCTGACTTCATCTCTGACATCAAACCCCTCACACCTGATAGAGCTTAATCTGAGTGGGAATAAACTAGGAGACTCAGGAGTGAAGCAGATCTGTCATTTGCTGAAGAGTCAAAAATGTAAACTACTGAAACTACTGTAAGTAAACTGACAAATAGTCAGAAGCATACTAGACCGTCCATTAAAGTCATAATTGAAGGACAAGAAATTCCATCTGTAGAATATTTTGATGACATGTTTGTTGCAGCATCAATGAAAAACTCCTCTATTTTCTCTAGACTTTCTGACTGTGGAATAACAGGAGAGGGATATGCTGCTCTGACTTCAGCTCTCAAATCAAAGCGCTCACACCTGGTGGAGCTGGATCTGAGAGGGAATGACCCTGGAGACTCAGGAGTGAAGCACCTCACTGATTTACATCATTTACTTAATGATCCTCATTGTAAAAAGAGGAGACTGAGGTGAGAGAATTTAACAAGAAGCCAAACATTACTTTTAATGGAATGTTTTTCTTTGGCACTCATGTACACATGTCTGCAGTATGAGGTGGTTACTAAATCCTCACTGATTTACATCATCTATCTATAAATCCAGGAATCTCTGTGTGTCTGTCCGTCTAGGGCGTATCTCCCTGACGGTAGTTATGTTAGTTATGAGATTTCGCATGTAGCTTACGCATGTCATGAACCTGTGCGTCCTTGATTTTGAAGATTTTTGAATTCATAGTTCACGAGATATTTGTATTTTACCGTTTCCCGTAGGCACTAATGGGTTATCGTTTCCCGTAGCAAGTCCCACTGTGCACCGAAATGACGTCACAATCGAACATATACGCGTAGCGGTATTAAAACTATCCTGCCTTCACTCAAAGTTCAGAATAGCGTTGGATACGATTAGGAGGTCCGCATTTAAATTCTTCTTGGTGAACAGATACAGACTTTTGCTCAGGTAATCTTAAGACAGTGATTGATTTGATCTATTCGTTTATTTTTAAGCTTCTTTATATTAAGTTTCAAAGTCATGTCTAGAGTTGTAGGCTACAGTCATCTAACAGACAGGGAATAGTAATCCATCAAAATATTCATATTGTTTATTAGTATAGCGTATTTTTACAGTACATTTCTGCACTTATTTGACTTACAACTTGGCAAACTCATTTCATAAGCATGGTTGAAATGTAACTGTGATTACAGCACTTATTCATGGCATATGCAAAACGCATGAATTTTACTCTATACAACTCTCTCTCTGAATTCATAGTTTGCAAGATATTTCTATTTTATCGTTTGCGTTAGGCACTATTGGTTATCGTTTGAGTATACACAGCTACAAATGGTAGCTTATTGATAAGCCTCGGAGGCTTTCAGATTGTCCATCGCTTTCCCGTTTGTTGCTATGGAGTCCACGAAATACGCGCAAATCTCGCTGTAAGTTATGTTGGGCCCACGTCGTCATGTTATCCTCCCAGTCCTGCACTGAATTCGGGTGGAGGATAGTAACGCCATCTCCAGTCAGAGTATTTAAACTGTGTTCCCATTGTAAGGACATAATTAGATTACGATCTGTCTGAGAGTGGGCTGTCAAAGCTAGCATCATCAAAGTCACACAGTACAGTACAGTACATACATTCAATAAAATGAACCTATATTTGAGTCCAACTGCATGACCATTTATGGTCTCTGTGTACCTTTGAATCACACACATAATGTCAACTATATTTGTATTTCGGACCGTGTGTAAAAGCATTTCTTTGTGGATATGAGACGTGGATCATACATACAGTACAGTAGGCCTACATACATTCATTAAAATTAACCTACATTTGAATCCAACTGCATGACCATTCTTACCCTACACTTACCCTTACAATAAAGAAGTGATCCTATGTCAACCATAACTTCATTTAAAATTATTTCTTTCTTTATGACATTTAGTTTATAGTTTAGACAGCAACTTTGACATCTATATTCAACTGCATCCATACATAATCTCAAACTTTATTTGTTGGTGTATCTCCAAAAAGGCTATACAACATTAAAACATTTCTTAATGAAAAGGAAACATGCATCACAATAATACTTCAGTGTAACTTGTACCTATGTGGAGTGCAAATATGTCTTGCTATTACACTACCCAACAGCTACACCGACGTCTGCTAACACTACAGAATGCATAATTCCTACGGGCACTGCACTAGTTTACTTAATGTTAAAAAAACTCAAAACCCTTAGGTAAGAACTTCACAAAAGAGCATAACATCTCTATGTGTTCAGCATTCTGTTCAACTTTTGAATTGCTGAATGTGATTTATTAAAATAATTCTATATGATACATAAATCAATCTCTAGAGAAGAGAAATAAGTCATATCTAATTTATTATAGCCTTAATAGGGCTATAGAACGCTGAATTCCACACCAGACTGACAAGGGTAGAGTTAATCACTTTAACCTCAGTTATTCCAGTGTAGAGTTAGTCGTTCATTGTAAACTAATCTAAGAACACCAAAGACATATACAGTGGGGAAAATAAGTATTTGAACCCCTGCCGACTTCCCAAGTTTGGCCACTTGCAGAGAAATGTGTGATCTAGAATTGTAATGGTAGGTGTATTTTAACAGTGAGAAACAGAATATCAACAAAAAAATCCAGAAAACTGCATCTTATAAGATTTATGACTTTATTTGCATTTGATGCAAAAAATAAGTATTTGAACCCCCAAGCAAACAGCAAGAATTCTGGCTCCCAATGGCCAGTTATGTGCCCAAAAAGCACACAGATTAGTCCTCATTAGGTCTAACAAGGTATACCTGATCTCAACTGGTGACCTGTATAAAAGAAACCTGTCCAAAGACTCATACTTCACACCTTCAACCTCACCACCATGGGCAAGACCAAAGAGCTGTCCAAGGACGTCAGAGATAAAATTGTAGACCTGCACAAGGCTGGAATGGGCTACAAAACCACCGGCAAGCAGCTTGGTAAGAAGCAGATAACTATTGGTGCGATTATTCATAAATGGAAGCAACACCAAACAACTGTCACCCGCTCTAGGTCTGGGGCTCCATGCAAGATATCCCCTCGTGCGGAATCAGTGATCATTCGAAAGGTGCAGAATAACCCCAGAACTACACAGGGGGAGCTTGTGAATGATCTCAAGGCAGCTGGGACCAGAGTCACCAAGAAAACCATTGGCAACACACCACAACGTAATTTTTTGAAGTACTGCAGCACTCGCAAGGTCCCCCTGCTCAAGGAAGCGCATGTACAGGGCCATCTGAAGTTTACCATTGCACACTTGAATGATTCTAGGGAGGATTGGGAGTCAGAATTTGGTCAGATGATACCAAAATCAAGCTCTTTGGCATCAACTCGACTTGCCGTGTTTGACAGGGGGGGGAATGCTGAATATGACCCCAAGAGTACATCATACCCACCATCAAGCATGGAGGTGGAAACATTATGCTTTGGGGCTGTTTCTCTGCCAAGGGTACAGGACGACTCCACCACATCAAGGGGACTATGGATGGGGCCATGTAACGTGGAATATTGGGCTTGAACCTCATTCCCTCATTCCATTGAAAACACAACCTTAAAGATTTGGAGAGGATCTGGAAAGAGGAGCGGACCAAAATCCCTCCTGAGATGTTTGTAAACCTGGTGACCAACTACAAGAAACGTCTGACTTCTGTTATTCCACCAAGTACTAAGTCAGTCAGTTTTGGGGGTTCAAATACTTAATTTTTGCATCAAATGAAAATAAAGTCATAAATGTTATAAAATGCATTTTTCTGGATTTTTTTGTTGATATTCTGTTTCTCACTGTTAATATACAACTAACATTACAACTATAGATCACACATTTCTTTGCAAGTGGCCAAACTTGTGAAATCGCAAGGGGTTCAAATACTTATTTTCCCCACTGTATATACAGTACTGTGCAAAAGTTTTAGGAAGGTGTGAAAAAATGCTATGAACTAAGAATGCTTTGAAAAATGCAAACAATAAATGTTTATTTTGTATCCATTCACATGGTAAGACTGAGCAAAGCAACAAGATACAACGTAGTTATACTGCATCAGCAGGGTCTCTCCCAGACAAAGATTTCAAAGCAGACAGGGGTTTCAAAATGTGCAGTTCAAGCTCTTTTGAAGAAGACGTTGAGGATCGTAGATGCAGTGGTCAGCCAAGGAAACTTAATGCAGCTGATGAAAAACACATCAAGCTTACTTACCTTCGAAATCGGAAGATTTCAAGCAGTGGCATCAGCTCAGAACTGGCAGAAACCAGTGGTACCCAGGTACAGAAATTTACTGTCCGGGGAAGTCTGGCCAGAAGTGGTCTTCATGGAAGAGTTGCAGCCAAAAAGCTCTACCCCGACAAGGAAACAAGGCCAAGTGACTGAACTAAGCACGAAAACATAGAAACTGGGGTGCAGAAACATGGCAGAAGGTGCTCTGGACTGATGAGTCAAAATTAGAAATATTTGGCTGTAGAAGAAGGCAGTTTGTTCGCTGGAGGCTGGAGAGAGGTACAATAATGAGAGTCTGAAGGCAACAGTGAAGCATGGTAGAGGTTCCTTTCCAGATTGGGGCTGCATTTCTGCATGTGGAGTTGGAGATTTGGTCAGGATGAATGGTGTCCTCAATGCTGAGAAATACAGGCAGATACTAATCCGTCATGCGATACCATCAGGGAGGCGTATGATTGGCACCAAATGTATTCTGCAGCAGGAACATAACCCCAAACATACAGCCAATGTCATTAACAACTATCTTCAGCTTAAAGAAGAACAGAAAGTCCTGCAAGTGATGGTATGACCCCCAGAGAGCCCTGATCTCTACATCATCGAGTCTGTCTGGGTTTACATGAAGAGACAGAAGAATTTTAGGAAGCCTACATCCACAGAAGATCTGTGGTTAGTTCTCCAAGATGTTTGGAACAATTTACCAGCCGAGTTCCTTCAAAAACTGTGCGCAAGTGTATCTGGAGGAATTGATGCTATTTTGAAGGCAAAGGGTGGTCACACCAAATATTGATTTATTTTAGAATTTTCTTCTGTTCCTTCACTGCATTTTGTTAATTTATGAAGAATTGATGAAAATAAACTGTTAACACTTCCATTTTTGAAAGCATTCTTAGTTTACAGCATTTTTTCACACCTGCCTAAAACTTTTGCACAGTACTGTATATACAGCCGCGGAAAAAATTAAGAGACCACTTCAAAATTATCAGTTTCTCTGGTTTTACTATTTATTGGTATGTGTTAAAGTAAAATGTACATTTTTGTTTTATTCTATAACCTACTGGCAACATTCCTACCAAATTTCAAATAAAAATATTGTCATTTAGATCATTTATTTGCAGAAAAATGACAATTGGTCAAAATAGCAAAAAAGATGCAGTGTCTTCAGATCTCGAATAATGCAAAAAAAACAAGCTCATATTCATTTTTAAACTACACAATACTAATGCTTTAACTTAGGAAGAGTTCAGAAATCAATATTTGGTGGAATTACTTTGATTTAAAATCACAACTTTCATGTGTCTTGGCATGCTCTCCACCAGTCTTTCACATTGCCGTTGGGTGACTTTATGCTACTCCTGGCACAAGAATTCAAGCAGCTAGGCTTCTTTTCATGGCTTGTGACCATCCATCTTCCTCTTGATCACATTTCAGAGGTTTTTTATGAGATTCAGGTATCGAAATTGGGCTGGCCATGACAGGGTACTGATCTGGTGATACTCCATCCACACCTTTACTGGCCTGGCTGTGTGGCATGGAGCATTGCCCTGCTGGAAAAAACACTTCTCAGAGTTGGGGAACATTGTCAGAGCAAAAGGAAGCAAGTTTTTCTTCCGGGACAACGTTGTACTTTGCCTGGCTGAGGTTTGTAAAAGACCATAAGGATTGAACCAAAGCGGACTGGAGGGTCTCTTAGTTCGTCTTCTCTGATGAGTCCAATTTTCAGCTTTGCCCAACACATGGTCGTCTGATGGTTAGACGGAGACCTGGAGAGGCCTACAAGCCACAGAGTCTTGCACCTACTGTGAAATTGGACTCATCAGAGAAGACGAACTAGAAGACCTGAATCCCATAAAAAACCTCTGAAATGTGATCAAGAGGAAGATGGATGGTCACAAGCCATGAAAAGAAGCCGAGCTGCTTGCATTCTTGCGCCAGGAGTAGCATAAAGTCACCCAACGGCAATGTGCAAGACTGGTGGAGAGCATGCCAAGACACATGAAAGTTGTGATTTTAAATCAAGGTTATTCCACCAAATATTGATTTCTGAACTCTTCCTAAGTTAAAGCATTAGTATTGTGTAGTTTAAAAATGAATATGAGCTTGTTTTCTTTGCATTATTCGAGATCTGAAGACACTGCATCTTTTTTGCTATTTTGACCAATTGTCATTTTTCTGCAAATAAATGATCTAAATGTTACAATATTTGTATTTGAAATTTGGTAGGAATGTTGCCAGTAGGTTATAGAATAAAGCAAAAATGTACATTTTACTTTAACACATACCAATAAATAGTAAAACCAGAGAAACTGATCATTTTGAAGTGGTCTCTTAATTTTTTCCGCGGCTGTATATATATAATGTATTACATATACAAAAATAAACATAAGGATCCAAAATATAAACTGTAGATACTGAGGTGAGAACATTTCATAATTCAATATCTCCTAATGTTTCCTGTGGTAAGTTTAGCTTCACAATGACATTATTTTTGTTTGTTATAATAACTGCACCTAAATAATCCATTTTTATAACATAAACATATTCTTCCTCTCTCTACAGGTTGTTGAAGAGTGATGCTGCAGAGAAAGCCTGTGCTTATCTGACTTCACGTCTAGGTACAAACCCCTTACTCCTGAGAGAACTGGATCTGAGTGGGAGGAATCTAGGAGACTCAGGAGTGAAGCAGTTCTGTGCTCTACTGGAGGAGTCACACTGCAAACTGAAGTCAATTAGGTAAGTGGTTTTATTCATCAGGATGTTATTACATTTAAGAATGAAAAATATTCTAAATGTGACACAAGAAGACGACTTTCCTTTGTGTTTAATTGTAATGTAATTATAGTGACCATTTATCCAAAAATAATGTCCCTTTGTTAGTCACGATGTTGGTGTTGACTGGGGGACTGGGGAGATCCAAAGAGGTCGAGATAAAGTTTCCACAATGTGATGGGTGTATTAATATAAATGGATGTTACAATTTGTAGTTTTATTAGTAAATGAATCTAAGCAGAAAGCTTTAGTAAGAGTACAAAGAGCAGCAAGGCCTCTTCTCAACAAACAAGTAAGGAGGTCAAAAACCGTGTGTCCCAGTCAGCCGCCTATCCAACAGGTCACTCTCCTACTTAATGGCCTTTTGACCTGTAGAGGGCACAAATTGTCAGACAAGGCAAACAAAAGCCAGCATTAGAATAACTTATTAAATAAATAGAGAAATGGCTCCTACAGTAATGATGGACAAATGAGCATTACTGCACTGTTAGAGCAGAAACTGGTACATATACATTAGAAACACACGGATAAAGTATTAGAATGAAAGAGCACTGAATATTAGTCCAGTGATACATTAACCCAGATACGTTTATAATATTAACTTCCAACAATCACCAGTTCTTACGTTATGTTTCCTTACCGGGTTAATTAAACAAGGAAATGTACCCACATTTTCTCTCTCTCCAGGCTTAATGACAGCAGTATAACAGCAGATGGCTGTGCTGCCCTGGCTTCAGCTCTCGGATCAAACCCCTCACACCTGATAGAGCTAGATCTGGGTGGGAATGAACTAGGAGACTCAGGAGTGAAGCACATCTCTGCTTTACTTCAGAATCCACACTGTAAACTACAGATACTAAAGTACGTAAACTGACAGAGTGTATGATGTAAAAATGCATCTAAAAAATGTATTCTGTAATTTTATTCAAAAAGTGACACCTTCATATATTCTAAAATCCTTACACATAAAGTGGAATGTTTCAAGCCTTTTCTGTTTTAATCTTGATGATTTCTGCTCTTGGCTTGGTACAGAAAGAATGTGTTCATGTGCTTGTTTGTTTCTCTCTCTCTCTCTCTCTCTCTCTCTCTCTCTCTGGCACACTCTCGCTTTCTCTCTCTCTCTCGCAAACTCTCTCTCTCTCTCTCTCTCTCTCTCGTTGTATAAGAGAAGAAGGCTGTACTCCTGTTCTGTATTCTTACTCCTTTTGTTAATCACTTCTGTCAGCTGAATCACATTAATGCTCTTTTTACAGCTCAATACAATGCAGCAGGTACAACACAGCCAGAATACGGTTGTCTCTGTGTTGACCAATAGAACAATAATACCTTTAATTTGTCTTGCTCTCTACAGGCTTAATATCAGCAGTATAACAGAAGAAGGCTGTGCTGCTCTCACTTCAGCTCTCAGATCAAACCCCTCACACCTGATAGAGCTGAATCTGGGTAGTAATGAACTAGGAGACACAGGAGTGAAGCACATCTCTACTTTACTACAGAATACACACTGTAAACTACATAATCTGCTGTAAGTAAAAACACAAAGAGTGTATGATGAAATATACTAAATAGAATATTAACATTGTAAATGATTAAAATATAAAAAGAATGTGACAGGTCTCTTTCCGCCTTGAATTATTCTTGAAGATACTTGATGTAGACGGTCTCTTCTTTCATCTGTGGTGGTTTTTAGCCAGTCAGTAATTAAATAATCAGATATCATTTATGAATCCATCATGACATCTCTCCATAGTGCTTCAGTAGATTGAACACTGTTTCAATCATACAATTTTCACACTTTCAACTATCTCCCTCCAGGCTATATAACAGCAGTATTACAGAACAAGGCTGTGCTGCTCTCACTTCAGCTCTCAGATCAAACCCCTCACACCTGATAGACCTGATAGAGTCTATCTAATTAGGTTTTTTAAGTCAAATAATTCAGTGAAGCCAAACAAGCTTGTTTATATCGTACTTCATCTACAGTGCCACTTTAAAGTATGTGAACCCCTTGACCACTCAGGAGTTTTCTGTTGTTTTACCATGATTTTTCATTTTTTCATCACCAATTTTCCATAGAATGAATGTCAGGTTTATGTTTATCATTTGCATGTACTTTTTTTAGAGGGAATTGTTTGAGTAGCCAAAAGACTACATGAAACATGGAATTAGTCCATTTCAAAAGTAAGTTAACCCCCAGCTGAATTGGTAAAGTCAAGCAGGTAACAGATTCAGTGAAACTTATTTGGGTGCTTAATTAGTCAATTAAGCAAACCGATCATCTGAGACATCCTTAGGGAAAGGTTTGGGCAACACAGATTAAAAGAGGGAGGAAACCAACAAAACTACTGTAGTGCCAAGGTGTACCGACACAGATCAACAATGCCGAAAGGAAACGAGATATCCGAGAACATCAGGAAGAAGGTTCTGACAGCCCATCAGTCTTGGGAAAGCTATAAGACCATCTCCAAAAGATTCCAGCTCCATCCATCCATCCAAGACAAATAATTTAGAAATGGAGGGCATTCAACATGACCGCATCTCTGCCTAGAAGTGGCACCCATCAAGACCATCACCAAGAAGCACCAGAAGAAGAATAAATCAGGTAAAAGTCAACCCACACATCACCTCTAAAGAGTTTCAGACCTCTCTGGCAGCATCTGGGGTAAATGTACATGGGTCTACAATCAGATGAAAATTGAATAGACATGACATTCATGTTCGGGTTGCTAGAAGGAAGCCTCTGCTCTCAAGAAAGAACAAAACTGCCCGTTTCAACTTTGCCCGAGAGCACTTGGATAAACCAAAGGCCTTCTGGAAGTCCCTTCTTTAAACAGATGAGTCCGAGATAGAATTATTTTGTAACGATCAAAACCAACAATTTTCGTCTGATTGTAGACCCATGTACATTTACCCCAGATGCTGCCAGAGAGGTCCGAAACTCTTTAGAGGTGATGTGTGGGTTGACTTTTACCTGATTTATTCTTCTTCTGGTGCTTCTTGGTGATGGTCTTGATGGGCGTCCACTTCTAGGCAGAGATGCGGTCATGTTGAATGCCCTCCATTTCAAAATTATTTGTCTTGGATGGATGGATGGAGCTGGAATCTTTTGGAGATGGTCTTATAGCTTTCCCAAGACTGATGGGCTGTCAGTACCTTCTTCCTGATGTTCTCGGATATCTCGTTTCCTCTCTGCATTGTTGATCTGTGTGGGTACACCTTGGCACTACAGTAGTTTGGTTGGTTTCCTCTCTCTTTTAATCTGTGTTGCCCAAACCTTTCCCTAAGGATGTCTCAGATGATCGGTTTGCTCAATTGACTAATTATTCACCCAAATAAGTTTCACTGAATCTGTTACCTGCTTGACTTTATCAATTCAGCTGGGGGTTCACTTACTTTTGAAATGGACTAATTCCATGTTTCATGTAGTTTTTCCGCTTCTCAAACAATTTCCTCTAAACAAGTACATGCAAATGATAAACATAAACCTGACATTTCATCTATGGAAAATTGGTGATAAAAAAATGAAAAATCATGGTAAAACAACAGAAAACGCTTAAGTGCTCAAGGGGTTCACATACTTTCAAGTGGCACTGTATGTAACTAAAACCACAATAATTAAAACTGTATTTAGTTTCCTGCTCTCTCTCTCTCTCCCTACAGGCTTCATCACTGCAGTATAACAGCAGAAGGCTGTGGTGCTCTGACTTCAGCTCTCAGATCAAACCCCTCACACCTGAGAGAGCTGCATCTGCAAGATAATAATCTAAGATACTCAGAAGTGAAGCAGATCTCTGCTCTATTAAAGGATCCAAACTATAAACTTGAGAAACTGGTGTAAGTAAAAACATCTCGACATAATGGAATATGGAACAGTTAACAGAAATTGATGATAATAGATTTTTTTAGAGTGATCGGTGTTCAACCCATTAACCCAGACTCAATTTCTGTAGACATTTCACATTGACAAGACAGACTGTATGCACATCAAACAGCAAGACAAAAAGTCTATGTGCATCAAACAGCAAGACAGAAACTATTTGTGCATCAAACGGCAGGACCAAAACTATATGTGCATCAAACAGTAGGACAGAAACTATGTGTACAAGACAGTTAATTTCCTCCAGTAGTCACAGCCGGTGTCTCACTATAGAAGCAGAACAGTGGAGGGTTACAGCGTATTAGAGCTCATATTCTCAATGTGAACAAAACCTTTAATAAATCTGTAGGGCTCTAGCACAGCTGCCTATGGAACACGACTTAGTCAACCCTGATATCTAATGTATGGGAATTCTCTCCTATATGTGCCTCATTTGTAACAGCAGGGACGTGCACAGGAATTTTAAGGGCCTTTTTTCTGCCCTGGAGAAAAAGGGCAACACGTTCATCTTCGTAACAACCGCCGCCACGCCCCCTACCCCTGAGTGCATATTCCGCCTACATCACTTGAAACTGTGAAAATGTCAGGGTTGATCACTAACCGCCGCCGCCACGCCCCTGCCCCCCCACCCCCCCCCTGCAGACATATTCCGCAATTTTTGTATCTAGGCCTACATGAAATTCTGCAACCGTTATATTATTTTTTTTATAGGAGGGGCAACTTCAGTCGAGGGGGGCAGACGGGCAGTTGCCCGGGCAACCTTAGCCCCCTCCTGTGCATGTCCCTGTGTAACAGTATATATTTACCAACAACATTTATTACTGTGACACAGAAATGCAGTCTAGTGTCTCTAGATGGCTTTGTAGGGACTTCTGGCAGCTAACTGACCAAAATCTTCACTTGTTCATCTTAGACAGATGGACAGTCCCCTTAGTGCTCAGAGACTAACATCTCTCAGAGAGGTGCTAGATGAATGTGTGTTTGAATCTTGAACATTATATAATATCCAAGTCACAAGATAGATCATATGGGGTATACAGTCACCCAACTGCTAAGGGCAAGACTAAGAGCCTGTCAGGTCTGTGCTCTGTTTTTGTCCTGTACATTTACTTCGATCCCTTTCGTCCTTGTATGTTACTTCCTGTGTCTAGTTATTTGTGCTCCCTTGTTGTTGTCCGTGTCTCCACCTGTTCCCAGTTATAAGTCTATTTGTTAGTCTGATTGGTTTCTCCTGTGTCCTGTTAATTCCCCTTGTTTAGTCCACCTGTGTCTGATTATCTGTTTCCCCTTCTGCTATTTAAAGTTCAGTCTGTCCTTTGTCCAGTGTTGGTTCGTAAGTTTGGTGTCAGTCGTATTATGGTGAGAGATTCTGTGTCCTGGTTTCCTGTGTTCTTTCCCGTACGCCTTCCTTATTTGCTTCCGTGTTTCTGACCCTGTTTGGATCCCTAAATCGGGGTCTTCTGTGCTTCCATGTTTTCTTGGATTCCTAAATTGGGATCTTTGGTGTTTGGGTGATTTTTGGATCTTTTAGTTATTTTCAACTTTTGAAAATGAATCCTAAATTTTGTCTGCATCTGGTCTGCAATTGGGTCCTTTCCTGCCGAACCCTGCCAGAACTTTGATAAACAGCAACAACAAAACAGACCAAGGTCAAAACACAGGAAGCCAAACAGAACCTATGGATGCCTAGAATGAAGTAAACAGGAACACACATTTTCAGGATCAACTCAGTTGTCTACTCAGTAGATTTAAAGGAATGAGAGACTTCACAAGGAACACAGAGGGATATGTACAGTACTACAAGCATTCTTACGATCCAGTGCTGTTACAACTCCCAAACACCAAAGGGCAGTATACTGATTTAGCTAATTCTGTTTAATGGCTGAGGAATGACTCTTATCTGGACAGGAACGTATTTGTATTTATGAGGGCATTTCTTAAACTTTAAGTAATTTGCCATGAAAAGAAAGATTTGACCCTATTAAAATACAATAACATGGAAAAAGAACATTTTCTTGTGGTCTGGCAGGTCAAGTTTAGTGTGAGCAATTCATTCCTTAAAGTGAAAAAGATTAGCTCCATTCTGCCTTTGATGCTGGAGATTATCACAGTACATTCTCCACTTACCTCAGTCATGAGATTATCACAGTACATTCTCCACTCACCTCAGTCATGACGGGCATTTTTTTATATGGGCTTCAGTGTTGAGAGAGTTTACATTTATCATTTTGATGATAAATAATTTTTAAACATGGCTTAATCATTTTGGAAATTGGCTGGTTTTCCAAAATTGTAAGAGACATATCCACTTTCAATCGTTTCAAATCATCACTACCCACTAGGGGTGTAAATCTCTCATGACAAAACGATTCAATTCGTATCTCGATACATGGGCACGATACGATACAAGAAAAGATGCACGTTGATAAAAAACGATTCAGTACGATTTGATTCGATTCGATTCGATGCGATTCGATGCAGTTCAATTGTTGAAAACACTAAGTTGTGAGTTTTGAGGAAACAATGGACCTCATTCTCGAACAGTGTCTTATTAATAAATATCTTCATATCAACCTCAGAAAAGATCTCCGCTGGATTCATGAACGCCTGGAAATGTGTTCTAAATTGAACACGCTTTCTCATGTACCTGAACTTGTATACAAAAACCCCGCAAGCTCTTTATAAGGGCATACAATTGCAACGTGTGCACACTCCACAGGAAACACGAAAGCAACTTCAGAGACTGATCAAAATAATTTCAAAGCAAGCACCTTAAACCCAGCAGCGTTTCTGTTGTCCGGGAAAAAAATGAAATGTCCCTCAAACACAATCGGAATTTGATAATAACCCCTCATATTTAGGGCTATAAAGCAACACGCACTGCTGTTATTAAACAACACGTATGCTGCATTTTAAATAAAGCGCAAACCGTCGGTTATAAACAAGAAGCAAACTGAGTGAGAAGGATCTAACATGGCCAAGCAGACTAGCCTTAAAAGCTTTTTTCAGAGGACAAACGCAACTGATGAGGGTGAATCGTCTGATTAGGGATATTTTATAATTATTTAAATCCGAGGATATCTGTGGAAACACGCAATCAACAACGATGTATCTTCCTTGGCTGAAGTAGCTAGCATAACATTGGCAATTGAAAATGCATAGCGTAGCTAGCATAGCGTTGGCCATTCAACTGAATGAGTGTTGTAATCTGTCATTCTCTCCGGTCTTGGCGTTAATACTGAGTATAGAGCCTGATTGATTTATGTTATGCGGGCTTTGGCCAATGACAGGCTGTCATTGTTCTGACTGAGATCAAATGCAACAGGCCATCGAGTGTTTTGTGTTTTAAAAAGCGGAGGGACAAACGCTTGTGAACCGATTCATAACTTTCAAATCGGGCAAAAACCGGTTCATGAAATTTTACAAACGATACGGGACCTCACGCATCGATGTAGTCGTATCTTACACGATAAAAACGGATATCGATACGTATCGGTTATTTTTTACACCCCTACTACCCACACATAATACATAATTAGATATCCTACAGAGCAAACATAGAAATTATATCTGCCCTGGCATATGGACTGTTAGAGAATGTAAATAGTAATTCATTCAAAATAACAAATAAACACGCTCTCTCTCATTTAAAATGAATGCTCTCTCTTACACACACACACAACAAATGTTTTTAAAGAGGAGATGATTGTAAACCAACAGATGTTGAAATGTTGTTTGTGTTTTGTTCGCTAACAGATTGGACACTGGTTTTTGGGAACAATTAACCAGTGTGTTCAGATAGAGAAAAAAAGAACAGGAGTCGGACCCCTCAGTTCAGCAGGGAAGGCAGATGTTGCCAGTGCACGTGACCAGGGAGATCAAGAGAGTGACACCAGCAGGGGTGTCTCTCCATCAGGGGCATATGGGGCCCATGCAGCCCATTGACCAGAAGACAACAGTAGCATTCTGTAGTACCGCTGTCTCATACATTCCAAACATCTTCCTGTACAGATACATTTTATATATATAGCAATTACTATAAATGTGTGGATTGTAAATATTGCTGACTCTGCTTCTGAAATATTATTAAACTGTTATTGTTTTGGACATGTGTGATCCTGTAATCTGTAAACTGTAAACCAGACATGGCTGACCCAAACCTCAGTCTTCAGTGGGAGAGCTCTAGCTGTGATATTCTCATGAGCAACATGCCTCCCAAATATTCAGAACATCCTGTACTGAAATAAGCCAAATGAGTTTTCACGAGTACACATATTGGAAAACCTTTTGGAATGATTTGAGATACATACAGCCATATAAATATAGTCATTTAGCAGACGCTTTTATCCAAAGCGACATACAATGTACACACATTTTATATTAGGGGTTCAGTGTCTTGCTCAAGGACTCTTCGACAGGGAATCGAACTAGCAACCTTCTGATTGCTGAGTGAACCCCACAGCCACAACATATACTCTTGAAAAGGAAGTTTGGTTTACAATGCATATATTTACATAATAAAATATCCAAACTGGGCACTGGGTTTATGTGTGTGTGTGTGTGTTAGAGAGAGTTTAAGAGGTACACTAACGTGGAAGTATTAAGAGAAATAGTGATACATTATGAAGAATACAAGAGGAGAGGGATGAAATGAAAAAGAGAAAGAGAGAGAAAAACATCTAATTCTTGATGCTGTTTGACCGATAATTGGGGGTGTAAACTGTAACCTACATTTGAGGCATGTATGTGTGCGTGGGGGGGGGGGGGGGGGGACCTCATAGGGCAGTAGTCCTCAGGTGGAGATAGCAGCCTTCAGCCTACAGTGGCATCCTCTGAGATAGACTTGGGCTCCCATCACTCACTGCCTGTAATGACATCATGAAGAAGACTTCAAGACTAGTACCATGGCTCTGAGAGATCAGGGTGGTACCGTGCCTCTCCAGCGTCTGGTCAGAGAGATCACTCAGGACTTCAAGACTGATCTGTGCCTTCAGAGCTCTGCTGTCATGGCTGCTCAGGAGGCCAGTGAGGCTTACCTGGTCAGTCTGTTCCAGGACACCAATCTGTGCTCCACCCACGCCTAGAGAGTCCCCATCCTGCCCAAGGACATCCAGTTGGCTCCGCACATCCGTGGGGTGTGTGCTTAAATTCTCAACAATCAATCCTTTACCGACTAATCACTTCCCCTCACATGGGCTATGCACACTGGACTCCATCGCACAATTTTTGTTAAACTTGCATACTTACTCTGACTGCATTTTTAATATAAAATACAGATCTAGCTCATTGCTGATAACACATGACACACACACTCATAATCACCAACAGAAGATGCATGTCGACACCAGAAAAGGCAGGGAAGCACGAGCACACTCAAAAACGAACTCAACGTCTACAACGAAACATCACTTACTCGCACTGAACCATGATGGGAAAACCACACCACCCACAGAACCTGAACATCAGAGTGTGCAGTGCTGTGAAGCCACTCAGCCCCCCCCAGCTGGTTAGCAGCCCCCAGAATGATGGAGCTGACTCGCCCTCATAATTAAAACCTGAGGTTTACAGAGGCACATGTAGAGCTCCAATATCGCCACCAGGCGGTGGCAAAGTGTCAAATGTAAAGGTATGTAGAGGTAAATCCAATGCAAAGGCATTTTAACTGTGGTGATGGGTTTGTTGGTTAAAACATAGTGAACCAGAACTACCAAAAAATGAAAATAAACAGTAAAAGATCAGACAGTCAGATAACGTCTAGGGTTTGTCTAACAAGTTATCTCCAGTAATTAATAAATAGCACTACACATCAGAATAGTGTATCTATGGAAACTCCTTTGTGATCACATCTATTTTGTGATGTGGAACTAGCTGCACTTGTGCCTCCAGCTCCAGCTCCATGGTTGGGCAGCCATGTTGTTGAGTTTAGCACTTGTGGGCCACAGACAGCGTGTGCTGTACTGTAAAGGAGGGCCTTTGTGGATCCCAGGTACAACGTGCGATGCATGTTGAGCTGTTGTCACTGCCAGTTATTGCGCTGTGTTGTATCTTGCTGTGAAGGACCCATGATTGGGCAGTTATATTGGGTAGGTTAGGTTGTTGGGTATGAGTACTTGCACGTGACAGTGAGAGGATTGGCCGCTGTGTGAACCATCTATTCCTGTGTCCTAAAATGTCATACAGTAATGTTTAAAGCCTCCACACTGAGAGTAATATGTATATTTCATGTAAATTAAAGTTATGTGGCAAACTATTTGTCATATTTCTTATGTGTTACTGTCAGGGACAATGACACCTGTTCTGTAGTCATGCTCTTTGTCCTAATAGTTTCATGGTCACCTCCAGATCCCATTGGTTCTGCAGATGGTATTAGAAGTGAACATCAGAAATAGTTCTGAGTAATGTGTTATACATGTAGTTTGAATATCAAGTAAAAGGGAACATTTTCCATATAAATAATCAAATTGGGAAACAACATGTTTGCAAAGTTTGTCATTGGAATCCCACCCAGAGGTCAATGCAATGGAAAACAACAAACCACACAGTTCAAATGTGTGTCTCTGCACCTCGTCTAACTTAGTAGATCGCCCACCGTTTCTTCTTTAGTGATGATAGCTCATGGACCATCAGGACCAAAACCACACGCCACGAAAACAGCTTTTTCCCTACTGCTGCTGGTCTCATCAACAAGGCCCGGGTCCCCCACCTGTCTTGGACTCTTGCCCCTCCCCCACTCCACAAGTCTGAGTTATGTTAACTCACATTTCACTCCTTTACATTGCACATTCACTTTTGCACACCTGCACTGCTTTCTTTTGCATTTTACCCCTTACTTTACTTCTTTATATACACTCTATTTATATACATCTGTTTCCATACTGTGTTCTGTAGTACTTATGTTATGTCTAGTACTTAGTGTGTTCCTATGTTTCTATGTTTTTATGTTATGTAGTAGTACTTACTTATTGTGTGTTGTGTGTTTGTGTTTTTATGTTTTTATGTTTACTGTATGCACCTATGCACCAGAACAAATTTCAAGTAGGCGCATACCTACGTGACAATAAATCTGTTTCTGATTCTCATTCTGATTCTGATTCTGAGGTAAAGCCAGTCAGCGCTAATCGTGTTGCGGAAACGAGGTACTGCAGATATATAACTCATTAACCCTCTACTGCATGAAACGTTATCTAAAGATTAAAATATATATATTATAATGTATTTTTATTAGGCTACCTAGAATGGTTTAAGTAATGGACAAACGGAAATACTTTGGATATTTTTTTAAAGGGGGAAGTTGGTAAGTTGTTGGCAGTGTTTGTCATTTCAAGGGTGAAATTCACATGAAATGAAGATAAACCGTAAAAAACAATTTTTTTTGTTGCATTAAAAATCTTTTAAAAATGCATCATAAAAGGCTATCTTAGTCTGTATATATGTTACTGCCTACTACAATGGGTGTCCTCATAATGAACACAGCAATGTGCCAAAAGGAAAAAAATAAATACTTGTCAGAGGCAGTGGCGGTCCGTGCATTTCACGACTAGGCCTTCAGCGATGTCCCACACGATGTTAAACTGAGTGAATCCACCTCCTAATACCATCATTATGACGCCATGGCTCTCGAACCATTATATTTATACAGAAAGGCAGTATAAGTGAGCATTGCATCACCTTAACATAGTCGAGTACAACAGACTTTATTAATATTTCCGGAGCATTTAAAATCAATACACCCGTATTAACAATACATTAGGAGTAGTAAACTCTCAGTTAAATGATCGCTTGGATATTACTGTCACAACTTAAAAATAAAAGGCGATTTTCAGGGATTAGTCTACAAAGTTTTATTAAGTCCACCGAAAGTAGCCTATGTGAGCTTTAACAAGTTTGTCCACTAAACATCGCATTGTCCCACCTGCAAAGCAGTTTCATTAAACGTCCCATCCTCACGATATCCAGTTTTTCTTGAAAGTTCCGTCTTGAAAATGGCGTTGTAATTGTATCAAAAACTGGAATTATCAAGTTGGTGTAAACTAGTTTATTTGAGTTGGTTAATGTAATTATATTTAGTCTTACCAATTGAAACAACTAGCATAATAAGCATTGAAACCGATGTACGTCGTTTAGCCAGCTAAACTGAGCACTGAAGCACTGCACCGGTCTGCCTCAGTATCCAATCAAAGGACGTTTACGTGTCACGTTCAAAGCGAGGAAAGAAATCTTTCGGGCCTTCTAGAAGGCCCAGTGTCGCCAACTCGAAATCTGATTGGTTGTCACAACTGTCTGTTTCAGTTCATTCAACTTAAATGAACTGAAACAGCCAGTTGTGATAACCAATCAGATGTACACGGGCCTTCAATGTGAATTCTGAAGGCCTCAGGGAAGATTTCTGTTCTCGGGGAAGATTTCTAGGAGCGTGGCAACACATGATAGCTGAAATATGATTGGATGAAAGCTCTAACATAAATAAACAACGCTGGGAGCTATGAAATGAAGATAATGGACTATGGGGAATAATTTAATACATATTTATGAAAAGAAAATATTAAAATTAAATGTATTTTATTACATTTATTTTCTGATGATGTTTAGGCCAGCAGAGAAGGCCTTGAAGGCCCTGACGGACCACCACTGGTCAGAGGACACCAAGGGCGTAGGTTTGGTCTCAGCATTGGTAGGGACCCCCCCCCCCCCCCCCATATAAAAAAAACATAGTTGATGTTATATTGAGCAGGCAAACTTTATTTAAATGTATTAACATTTGTGAACTAACTTGTGGAACTTGGAACTGATTTAAACATAATACGAATAATAAAACCTTAGTTTAAATAAAAAACGAAACGTTCTCCACCTCATCTGAAGCCCTTATGGTCTAGCTGCTGCTTCCTCAACCTGCACTACATCTGCACTGGATTTCTAAGTTTCCTGAATGCATGTCAAAATATTGCCTTAATGAAGAAATGACATAACTGAGAAGTACATGAAGTGCATTTGCTTGTTCTGAAATTAATTTGTAATATGTAGGTAATTGGTTCAGGTTTTAGTGAGCTGTACTAAGCCTACATCATCTGTAAGGGAGAGTGGGGTAATTTGTGCCAGCAGGGAAGTTGTGCCACCCCTTATTTCTAGGGAACCATAGAAAAAATTGGTCAAGTGACCACACATTTTTGAAGAGTCAGCCATTTAACTCATCCTGCAAAGAAGAGAGCCTCTTTGCATGAGAGATAACGTTTAGGTAAAAAAAACAGCTTTTTGCCTTTCAAAGTAAAATTTCTATGATCACAGTTTTTTGATTGTTGAGTCTAAACAGTTATAGACAAGTTTGAAAACATTTCACACATGTTTAAATGCTTTGGTAAGCTATACTTTAATAGGCTTGTAGAAAATAGGCCTTTGATGTTGTAAAATAACTTTAAATAAACCTTAAATGAGTAATTTTGCATTGAATTTGTCTAGCTTTTATAAAACATCACAGTTTCTGAGATGCAAATATACTGTTTTACTTCAATAATCAATGGCACCCCAATGTATTCTCTTTAATGGCACAACTTGCCCCCGAACACTTTTTTTCAGAAAGCTATATTTCTTAAATACTATATTTCAGATCCAAAGTGATTGTTCCCAAGGATGCACCACATCCTGAAATATATGTAAATATTTAAGTTGGAAGCATTACTGTCATGGCCTCGCTTAAAAGTCACAAAAAAAAAAAAACTGGCACAACTCACCCCACCCACACCCCACTCTCCCCTACTGGACTGCAGTGCAATGTAATATTATATTGATTTATTATATGCTGCATACATTTGGGCATCCCAATTTATTGCACATTTTTACTACCTACAGTGTATAACATTTATTCTCAAAATAGCCAGTGTGAATGATAACATTCATGGGTCACATTGTCTTAACAACCCCTAAAAAACAGTATTTGAATGCAATCTTTACCAAAAATGGACAATTTAACGTCTTATCTGAACCCCTTATGCTAATTAATCATCACCCTGCTCTTCATCTGTAGCTTCAGTCTGAATTTTATCCTGCACAGCAATTCATCAATTCAATACAATCACTAACCATGCTAAGTTGACTGCTGATTACTTTTGCCTTCAACAAGACCAGCCACTGCTAACACACTGGTCGAAAGATTGCAGACGATAGGGATAGATTTAATACAAGCAAAAGGTACATGCTCTACAGTACACACTAACAACTTTTAAAACATGTTTCCATTGTAGAATGGGTGGCGAAGTAAGGCTAGCAGGGTCGCACTGTGTGGGTAGTGTTTCTACTAGCTAGCTAACAACGACATGGGCTTCTTAATAGCGCCTGTCTCTCTGGGTAGAAAAATACTTATGGCATCTCTCTTCTTTTTAGGTGGCTTTTTCCTATCTACAAAGCCCAAAAGGGTCAAAATATCAATGCTGAGAACAAACGAAATACTCCTTGCATTTGGTACAGCATAGCAGAAGCATTTGGCCGGCAGCATTATCCAGTGCTTGGAATCAGATCAGACTACAGAAGAGATTCTTGTCTCTCACAGGTATGGAGGAAAGAGTCAAATTATTAATTCATGATCTTCATCCCACCAGATGCATGAAGTTAATTCCACAGGTACTACTGCATATCAGCAGAGATTATGAGGAAGTGATTATCTCTAATTCTTTCATTAAAATACACAATGCACAAAACTCTTTATTTCTAACACACACACACACACACACACACACACACACACACACACACACACACAAACACTCACTCACTGAGATGGGCTGTTCATACTTCTGCACAATCTATGTCAGTTGTTCCCAAAAGTGTGGTTTGGGTGCGATTGTAGCCTACTTTGTACTTATATTATACCGTCATGGCCTACTGTTTAGCAATATATTACAAGGGATAGCTAGCCTAATTATAAATACAGCGGACATGCGCCTACATGATCCGATCCAAAGAAAGGAATGCTAAATAACCAATCAGAAAACCATATTTAGATCCATTTTAAACAAGAGCTCTGATCAAATCAAATTAAAAGTGTTTTACTGATAAAATAGTTAAGTTTAATTTAATTGACAAATTACAATTGAAAACTCTTGTTCAAATGTATGGCATTTGTGTTACGTAAATTGTCAATTGTGCAGACGATCGTGTGGTTTACTAACGTTACTTGCCTGAAAACTTTGCAAATGTAAAGAAAACATTTATAATGCAGCTGAGACTGGCACCATAACAAGTCACGTTACACACACACACAGACACACACAGACACACACACACACACACACACACAGACAGACAGACAGACAGACAGACAGACAGACAGACAGACAGACAGACAGACAGACCCACACACACACACACACACACACACACACACACACACTGTGACGGCCTGCTGGCCTGTGCCCATGAAATGTATCTAACCCTCTGTTTGAGGCCTCTGTCTGCAGTTTGGCAGGTTCACTTGACTCCATAAAAGCCCTGGCTCCTCCTCCTTCAGGAGATGCGACCTGCAGCAGACACTGCCTAAGTGGCTGGTCTTGGCCCAGCATCGGCGTGTTGTACCTGTCCTTTGTTTTGTCTTTAACCCTTTAGGCGCCAGAGGTTTTTTCCTAAAACGGTCGATTTTGACATTTTATTTTCAAAAGGCTGTATCTTAAAATGTATAAGAGATAGAGACTTTCTGTAAATTAGAGAAATGTTAAGGATGACCCAAAGTATATGTGGGGATTAAATATTCCCATCTAATTACCATATTATGACGTCATATGCCGGCGGCCATCTTGGATTTTAGCATTTTCATGAAAAGTCCCATGTTTGAATAACAAAATGCAGAACTTCTTTCCCAAAAAAATTCCCTCACCGTCTGTATAATATATTACACAATAGTGAATGCCAAGATAAATAGCAAGTAGTAAACAAACTGTGTAAATCATTACTAATAAATAGCAGAAACAAACCGAATGCATGTAGCGGTAGGCTGGCCTTTTGCTGTACAGATTTTCTATTTACTACATACAGTAGGCACTCTGATTACATGCATGGGGCACATATATAGTATTCATATGATACACAAACACATGTAGACAAGATCTGTTTGGTTCAAAGCTCACTCGCCAAAGCAAGGCACAGATCATGAGTGAGATGACAAGACAAGACAGCGACAACAGACAATAGTTTTTTTTTTCTTTTTGTTGTTTTTGTTGTTTTTTTCAGTTTTTTTTTTAGAGTTGACAAAGACACACATATCACACGGATATGTGCACAAAAAAGAACACATATTGTACACTACTAAATGGTTAGGGAAATAAACAGTAAATCATTACTAATAAATGGCGGGGGGGACAGGGGGACGAATTTACGTTACAGGCCTTTTGCTGTAGAGATAATGAATCCCTATCCATCCAGGTGACATCTCCTGTAGTGTTTCATGGTGTGGTACCTCTCATTGCAAGGCACAACACAAAGACCCACTCCACACTGCCTACACATGTATTTTGTCTGACGGCGGCCTTTAGGGCGGCTCCGATCAGAACACACAACACAATCTGGGTAACCATCAGCCTGGCAGATAAAGTGGCGCTGTGGTAGGTCTCCCAATGAGGCCGACTTTCGGCCTTTGTTGCTCTCTTTCTTAGAGTAGCCTTCCAGTAAAGCAGAGATGACATCCTGCACAAAGACTTTCAGGGGCTTGTGAGGTTGTGTGTGCGTTCACCATGCTTACACTCAGAATGTTATTAAAAATTCTGGTGTACCATTTCCTGGACCTATGGGGAAAGAGGTAGGTCTTCATCCTCTGGTCTGCTGTGTCGACACCCCCCATGAAAGAATTGTAGTCATCAACACACACAGGCCTATTTATTTCCCTATAACCAGTATCAGTGTGTTTGGTCCTGATGCGCTTTCTGACCCATGTGTTGCCATGGAGTGTAGACAGCATTGTGAGGCGCTTGGTATCATGCCACGCACAAGCTAGCATTTTCCCCTTCCTCATGAACACTGGATTGTCTCCCTTGCTCAGTGGTAGCTGTTCACGGGTTAGGCCCTTTGGCATCCCCCTCCTCTTACTGCTGACAGTCCCACACAAACCAGTGTCACTGCTTGCCAGCTCATCTGCTATTGCTGGTGAGGTGTAATAGCTGTCCATGTACACCTCATGCCCTTTGCCTGTGTACGGTGTCATTAGCTCACGGACAATAAGGTGTGTGGCACCGAATTCATTGGCTTAAGGCCTACTTTGTCCAGTGTACATGGACCACAGCACATAGCCTGACTTGGCTTCACTCAGGGCAAAGACTTTGTAGCCATATTTGTCTGGCTTGTTGGGGTTATACATTTTTAGGGTTGATTTCCCTTTGAACGCAATGGTCATTTCATCCAGTGACAGCTGCTTTGATGGACCGTACACTGCTGAAAACCGGGGGATGACCAAATTAATGATGGGGCGGATTTTGAAAAGCCTGTCATAACCTGTCTGACCCATGTCAGTACACTCCTCATTATTGGCGAAATGAAGGAAAGACAAAATCAGCTCAAATGTATTCCTGAACATGACCTTGCCAAACCCAGGCGTTGCTGTTGGCCAATATTCTGCCCAGTAGTCCTCCAACTCTGCCTTCTCTACCAGACCCATGCTCAAATGCAGCGAAAAGAATGCTTTCATTTCGCTGACATTTATGTCACACCATTGAAGGAATCTGGAGTGTGGCTTGAGTTGGTGGGAGGCAAGAAATTGATGGGCGTACCTATTTGTCTCTTTCACTAGTAATTTCCAGAATTCATCAGTGAGAAAGAGAGATAGAAAATCTAAGGGCGAAGAATTAGCATTGATTATTTGTCTTTCCCCAGATATCCAATAGGCTGATCAAAGGGAATTATCCAACTTTGATACTCCTCCTCATTAGCCAAGTTCTCAAAGCCAGCATTCACAATTCCATCATCTTGCCTATGCATGGCATTGCCTCCTCTACCACGTGTCACACCGCCTCTGCTGCGAGTAGCACGTCCAGATCTGCCTAGCACACGCGCCGAGTGGAGAGAATTAGCAAAACTCGGACTACCCTCATTCACATAGCTACTCCCCACCCTGCCTCTACGTTGCCCCCTCACTCTCCTGTGAACGCTTTTGCCTCTTCTGACATACCCAGTGTCATTAGACAAAACCACGTTACGTTCGCCACAATTGCGGAGAGGCACACTGTCGTCAGTAGAACAAGCTAGCTCGAGATGACTAGCGCGGTAAAAAGTCTGGACGCCTACAGTACTTCCAGCCTCGTTCCCCACACCACTAACACGCCTGCTTCCCTCCCGACGAACACCTCGACCCCGTGAAACATTGTTCCCTTCACTGACATCGGGCATTGTTTGGACATTGGGCTCATTTTGTGCTTGGTGTAGGAATACACTTTGTCCAGCTGCCACTTCATTATAAGGCATGGACTCATCTGCAACGGGAGTGCGGTCACTACACGCATCACCGTCATCTTCTGAAGGCAAATATTCCCCTTCAGAATCGGGATCCGCGAATAGCAGACCCAACACTTCGTTACAGGTGAACTTTTTTGATGCCATTATTTGTTTGGTAGAAGATAATCTAAGGCAAATACTCGCTGACGTTGAAAAAACTGCACTGAAAGAATTGTTCAAACGCTCTGTAGCTCCGCTATTGCTCGCACTGATTCCATGCGGTCTTGCTCGAATATTTTGTATAGAAAGTTGACGTCATTCTGAGTTGGGGATGAAGTATGACATGTCTGCCAAATAGTGGAGGGGAGTTTGAACAAAATTTGACACCCTATTTGACAAAATCAGGCTTTTTAGTCGGCGCCGCATCTTGTCGAGAAAACTCGACCGTGGCGCTTAAAGGGTTAACTTGTCTCTGTTAGTTGTTGTTTGGAGTTGACACAGACGTTTTGTGTACGTGTTTGTTTGGATGATTGCACCACTAGAGATTTAAATAAAAACCATCTTTGGACATGGTGAAACCTACTACGTCCGCTCTTTGTTATGTCATTTCAATCCCAAAATACTTTCTCGTGTCGGATTCTACCACTAGACCATCTGATCTGCCTCTGAATTTCATTGTCGAATCAGGCATCAGTCAATTTGCCAAAAGTGGTGCTTCTTATGGCCCGCCCCTTTTTGGGGCGAAAAGGAAATCACCCCAGATCTCTCTCATTGACTCTCATGTTAAATCCATTTTTTTCACGAAACAGGGCTGTGTTTTTCGTAATCTTAGATAGCTGTCTTGATCCTTATCAATTTATCTTCATTAGTACACCGACTAAAAGGAGGTTCTTTCAAAGAGCGAATCGAGTTGTTGCACTGAACGTTAGCCATCTTGACAGAATGGGACTTGATCAAAGCCGTATGATGTCCCTATACGCAATTACATATGACGAAAGCATGGGGGATAGCCCTCCCGGAAGCCATAAAGATTGCAATGAGAGCCCTGTTTTGTGAAAACATGAAAGTTACACAGCTGCTCTATGCAAAAATATATTTATACATAATCAATCAAGTTGTTGTCTTTTAATAGCTTTGCTTAGTGACACTGACATTCTGTGACTGTTCTTCCTTTTTTACGGGGTTCACCAGAGCTTTGTGTACATTAGTAGCCAGGTCCCATAGACATATTTATGTCAATCTAAATAGTCTTAATAGCCATGTCGCATTGCCCAAAATACTGATGTATACCCATATTCAGCGAAAACATTACACATAAGCGGAATATGTGTGCGGGGGGAGGGGCATGGTGGCGGCGGTTACAAACATGAAAAAAAGGATATGGGACTCAAATGTTTGGGAACCACTGCCTTACACCACTGACAAGGGCCCGTCATAATAGCCTGCGCCTGGGCCCGTGGTAACTACGTTACGCCACTGTATAGCCCAAACCTGAATGTTCTGCTATACCAAATTGTGAGAAAACAGAAAATTAAGAAAAAGTATTTCCTATATTTTAAAAATACAAAATACATATATTGTATTTTGTTACATTTTCTGGCAACAGTATTTTGTATTTTATTTTGATACATTTATTTGAGGGGTATTTTGTATTTTGTATCAAAATACATTTGGATCTCTACTGATTATACATTCACTCATAAACTGAAACAGCAGGTTTAGGTGGGGTCTGGCAGCCGTGTGCATCCCATTTCTCAGAAATGAAGTATGTAGAAGTAACGTCTGTGTTTCTCAAAAATGAAACCGTTTGTTTCTGAGGTTTGTGGTCAAGTCTACGTGCCTCACTGGTGTGTCATGCGTAGTATCACCCTCTACGTGTGTGTGGGTGTGTGAGTGTGTGTGTGCTGCACGTCTACTGTCAGGGCTCTTCCTCTTTGTAGTCGTTACAAAATATAATCACTGTATACGGTCTTCCTCATGTTATCTTCATATACACACACACACTGTAGCGAAGGGAAAGCGTGGTCACCCTACCCGGACTTGAACCCGGGTCTACTGGGGTGCCAAACATGGACCCTGATCGCAATGCCAAAGAGCCAGGCTCGATGGCATGGCAGTCAGAGCACACACTCATCTGTAGTGATGATCACGATTACTCATAAAACTAAATAATCTATAAAGTAAAATAAATTAAAACAAAATTGAATGTCAGACTTCTGGGAAGGTTGCTTTAGTAAGTAGATAACCATAGTCTTTAGTCAATCTCACAATGCCTTTCCATAACTGTCTAAGATGCCCAACCATGTTACAGAATCACTTGATGCATAATTTAACTATCGTCGGTCTTCATCAAGAACCTTTTGAAATATTTCCACCCTGTTCAATGGGAGAGCTCCTTTAAGGCCCTAACTGCATCTTGCTCCTCATTAGTTAAGCCCTCTTGAATCACCAGCAGTAATACGCATTTCTATCACCATCGGCTGGTCATCAACAATCTCCCTTCTCCTCAGGGAAAAGGTCATCTCCATTGTTTCTCTTACGAATTTCTCATCTATTTTGGCTTTCTTTGATGCTTCCACCAGAAGAGCTTTCTTTGCTGTTCAAGTGAGGAATCATCCTGCTGATTGGGATGTTCAGGAAAATGGTTGATCTCCCCACGCTTGGCCTTCTTCAGTGTGTATGGTCCAGTCTCTCCATCGGTCTTCCTTTTGCTGTTGAGGGAAACGTCACTGCAACCTGCCAGTCGCAGTTTTGCTCTGAAGTCGTTGAACTTGTTCCGGATACTGCCAAGCCAGCCATCATAACCGTTGCCATCAACATCTCTGAGGCATGGGTATTTGGTGATCAAAGCAACTGCAATGGATTCTACTTCGTGAGGCTGAGGGTACGCTTTTATATCAAAAGCAGTATGGGCAATTTTGTCAAGAATGTCTGTTGATGTGGCGGGAATAGGATCTCACTACACCTTTTTTTTTCAATCAGAAGACCGGAGGCTGGATGTAGAAATCTGGAGGTTTATTATTGTAATCAATAAGCTACAATAAGGAGATGGTCCATGGATTAGCTCGATCTCATTGTATGAATGGTCTGCAGGCCATTTTAAGGCCTGTAAATTGTGGGGTGTGTTCTATCTGGCTGTTTGCCAAAACCAATCAGAAATAACTGTTCCCTCTTCTCTAACTCCTCTGAGACCTCCTAGGTGTGTGTGTGTGTGTGTGTCTGGCTCCCCCCGGGATCCTGTAAGACCCCCTCCTTTTTTTGGAATGAGCCTGTGTCGTAACTTTATTGCTGCCCAACTAGTCTGCCTTCCCTAAGTGAGACTTTCATACAGATGAGTTAATCCATGTTCATCTAAACAGAAAATAGATTCCACACTGTCTTAATGTCTCTTGTAACTTCAATGCTTTTCTTGGTCTTCTCATACGCCTCATTGCCTTTTCTTAACTTCAGCTCAACATCAAGAGACAGAGCAGGGATAGGGAATGGAGAGGGCCACTCTGACGCACTGCGCAAATTTCTTGTGGAGGTGGGTGAGGGGCTGGGTGAAGTTGCAGGTGAGGCTCCTTTGGAGGAGCTTAGACTTGCAGTGTCGAGTGACGAGATGAATCCAAGGGACTGCGATAGATCCAAGGAATCTTCATAAGCTGAATGCCCTTTCCACTTAATGTGTAAAACTGCACGTTCAGGTGGAAGTTCTGATATCTCTGACAAATTGCAACGGTCATTTTAGAATTCAGGGTCCTCAAATTGCAATTGGAAATCCCCCTCAAGTTGTAGTTTTTCTTTAAGGAAATCCACAAGCGCATCCACAGACTCTGGCAATTCTGGAAGTTGGACACGTCTTGCTTCATCAGCAGATAGTACAACTCTAAGCAACAGTACCTATGGAACAGGAAACATTCAGGTTAAGGAAAATACACTGCTCGAAAAAATAAGGGTCACACCAAAGCAACACAATGCAACTCCAAAGTCAATCATATGTCAGAGATAACAGCCTGGGCTGCGTTTCCCAAAAACTCTTAAGTAGTACTTAAGTATGAGGTGCCACTTTGGCAATATATCAGAAATAGGTCTCACATCATCACCAAAAGTTTGTATGGCCACTATAACATGCCGGCCGGCCGCGGCCGTTACAGGAGAATAGAGGACGGCCGTCGACGGTACAGAGGGATTAAAAGTAACAGGTTACTTTATTTTAGTTACTGCTTTCAATTGTAATTGAGTTAACTTACTTTACTCATTACTGAATTTAAAAAGTATTTTTTTACTCGACTTTACGCGGGAAAAGGTAACAGTCAATACGGTCCGACCGTCGCTCGAAAGATAGCTAACGTGAATGTGATATGAGCTAGCCCAATAGCAAACACAGGTCAAAACTAGCACCTGGTCAATCGAAATCTTAAATTCATAAAAACGCACACAGACATGTTAAATCATTTCTCGAGAAGGACACAATGAGGAATAGCCTACATGCTTAAAGTCTGTTAAACACGTACCTTTTCAAAGTTTGGCCATCCTGCTTATCAAGTGGAGAAAACGAGAAGCACGTTACCCAGCCCTTCCGATGCTGAGAGGAGAAGAAACCCCGTATGTTGGCCAGCAAGCGCATGCGCTGAATAAACACCTGTGACAATTATGTATTTTCAATTCGGAATATTCACTATTGTATATTCACACATCACTGAGATGCAATCTATCAGTTCGATGTGGATTTTTCTGTTTGTTAACAATAATTCCTATTTCCTGTCCATTCAATTGTGAACATGTAATTACTTGAACAAAGCGTAATTATATTTTTTACAGTGCACATCAAGTAGAAAAAAAATATACAGCGCAAAATTACACACCAACGAAAACTCGCTTGGATCATGATTCAATCAGTTGTCGGTCCAAATTTGATTGCGTCTGAGTCCGGATCAGGACAGGAGGGTTGAGTCCCCCTTGCCTACAGTATATGCTGCAGAGGGCTGGAAATAACCTGACGATATCAGGGTTTGGTCATGTGTATGCAGCAAGCTTCTCCAACCTTGGAGTTGCCTTTAATACAAATGTGGTCCTTTTATTTTCTCTTTTCAAAATAAAATGACTGTAGGATAATGATCTTTAGTCATTATTGACTTTAAAAACTACCAACAGTGTTTTGCTCAGAAGCCACTGTGAAATGAATGCAGCTTGCCTACAAACAATGCTTTTCTGCTCA
Organism: Sprattus sprattus; assembly: GCF_963457725.1. Classification (NCBI taxonomy): domain Eukaryota; kingdom Metazoa; phylum Chordata; class Actinopteri; order Clupeiformes; family Clupeidae; genus Sprattus; species Sprattus sprattus. Next base: position 46,164,048 of record NC_137924.1, on the reverse strand, counting down.
ATTGAGCTGATCTTTTAGTTTTTTGCTAATTCAAATCTGCTTGGCTTGATATTGTTTGAGTGTCTAGTGTCTTGACTTGATATTGTTTGAGTGTCTCCTTCCTTCTTTGGCACTTTTGATGGCAAAGCAAAAAGCAGTATTTTCAGGAGATCGTATATTTAGATCTTGCCTTCCCTGGGTCCCTCATTTAAGGACATCAGATTTACAGCCCTCAGTCAGCCTGTCATATCTGTCCTAATATTTTAATGACCCACAGCCAAAAGGTGACGGTAACAGTCAATGCTTTGCAGACATGATGGCCTTGTAAAAAATAATTATAAAAGACCATTGATTTTTCTGTACTAATGAATTTCTTACATCGTCTCTGCATTTTAACCACTTAAGGTAGGCTACTTTCTGCCTATCCAGATTTCATATTGAGCACTAGGTTTGGTCACATGCCTATCCAGATTTCATATCGAGCACTAGGTTTGTTCACATTCTGCCTATCCAGGTTTAATATTGAGCACTAGGTTTGGTCACATTCTGCCTATCCAGATTTCATATCGACCACTAGGTTTGGTCACAATTTGCCTATCCAGATTTCATATTGAGCACTAGGTTTGGTTACATTCTGCCTATCTAGATTTCAGATTGAGCACTAGGTTTGGTCACATTCTGCCTATCCAGATTTCATATCGAGCACTAGGTTTGGTCACATTTTGCCTATCCAGTTTTCTTTTAAATTAATTTTGTTATAATGAATGTGCAACTGAGGTCATGATGGTAATTGGACAGAACTGAAGAGACACATTGAGATTACTGGTTGATGTATGTTAAATGCATTGAGATAACTGGTTGATGTATGTAAAATGCATTGAGATAACTGGTTGATGTATGTTAGGTGGGTTAGGTCCTAGGAGTGGGAAAACCCTCTCTGCACTTTGTTTTTCAATCTTCCTCAGGGTGGCAGAATAGACCAGGGAAATATTTTTGTCACCTCAAAGCATCAGTGAATTAAAAATTAGCTTCTGAGAGTTCAGCTGTATCATGTTCATTGGTCATGGTATTTTACTTTATACATTGTAGCCTTAAGTATTTAATATTTGAGCGCTAATTGCTTTTTCATTTCTGTGACTAGTGTCACAGGATTGTTGAGGTTCATTAGTGAAAATAAACCTTCGCAAAAATCAAGAGGGAGAGGCCATTGACTGCATATAGTGGCTGAATGGCGTTTTCCTGTTGCTTCTAATGCTGTTTTTGTAAGTAGGCAGGTGACTGCTTGAGTAGGGAAAAGAGTACTTAAACCAATATCTGTGTGAGCTGCACACACACTGGCCCTATATTGTATATTTGTCTTTGTGTCTCATGTTTTTAGATATACTTTCAACAGATATAAGTAAAATGAAACAAAATATACATTATTTTCTGTGCAAAAGTTGTGAGAATTGTGAAATGTGCCAATGTTTTGTGTTAAAAGTTAGAGTAAGACTCTTCCCATTTATGTGACCTATTTTTTTTTTACTCAGACAGCATCTTGTTCACGAAGTCAAGATCTCCCCTTGGTATTCTCTTCCAACATTCAGATTTAAAGATTTGATATTCTCTCTCTTGCTCTTCTGGCATTTCATATTCCCCTCTCTATTCTAACGTTGAGACTTACAGATCTGATATTCTCTCTCACTCCCTCTTTCTCTGCTGGTGTCTTGACATTAATGAGGCCCCCAAGTGTCAGAGAGGAAATGACATGCTTCACATGTTGAGGACCACCAGTAAGGGAGAGACGGGTGCCGAGGAAACCCCCCCGTAGCGCAGTTGTGGGGAGAGGAGACACCCAGTGTGGCTCAGCCAACAGAAGAGAAAGGTTAATGAAGTATTAAGCAGGGACGGGGGCCGAGCTCTTGAATGCTTAAACATGGCTATTTCAGTCTCACTCTTCCTTTTTTCTTTTTTTAGCCCTCACCCTTTTTGCTCCTCTCTTCATCTGCGTCTCTGGCTCTTTCCTTTTATCTACACACAAATGGTGCTCACACTCACAGAGAGCCTTTCCACATGCAAACATGTATGAATGTACATATATTTTATTTTACTCTTGAATGCTATACTTATCTAATGAAGAATTTGGATTGCGATAGATATAGCATGTGCTTTTCAGCTGTTGCATTGACAAAAAAAAATCTATAATTTAGTGTGTGTGTTCACAGGGGGTATCATTAGAGGTGTATGTTTGGCCAGATGACAGATGCCACTAAATGTCACAGGAAAGGTGCACACAGTGAGGAAACCACACACACACTCCGTCACATACACCCACACACACCATCACATACACACACTCACACGCTCCGTCACAAACACACACACACACACACACACCATCACATACACACACACACACACACTCAGAGGCGTAATAATTTTCAACCAGCAGGGATCTCTCTTCTCCTCTTCATTATTCAAGAAGGCCACAGCATATACACACACATACACACTCTCTCTCTCTCTCTTTCCCTCTCTCACGCTAGCTCCTCTCAGCAGCTTACACTCACGGATATTTAAAGGTTTTATGGCGTTGTTGTAATTCACAGGGCCAGGGTCATAAAAGGAGATTTCTCACCCGTACAGAGAAACTGTGGCTCTTATGAGCCATAATGGCCACTCATAGAGACTGTGGAAGCCACAGTCAAGCTGCAATGATCCATGATGGGGAAACTAGCTGCACAGAGCTCTAATGGAGGCTTGTACAATGCCCACTCTGGCAGGAATGTGGTTAATGTTAATGTATAATTCATAAACATACATACATCCATACATACAAACATAAGTAGACACATATTTTTTGGCAATGAATGCCACAGTTGTGTTACTTCAGACTACATGAAAACAAAATACATGGCTTAGCTTTTGTCATCACACTGTCAAATGACCTTCATTATAACGCATATAGCACCAATACACAGTACTCGCTGTGCACATACACGACAAACACTGCAAACATCAGTCAAATAGATGGATACACCACATCCTGTGGTTGTGGATGCAGCTTCACTAATTGACATGTTTGTTATTGGAGCAATTGATGTCGAGCCTATGGAGCTCAGTGTTTTACAGATTTAGCCATCCAGAGAGGAGGAAACGGGTGGGGGTGGGGCACAGACTGAGAAGTGCAACAGGGCGTGAAGCTTGTCTGACATGGGCAAACCAGGGCAGATAGAGCTTTCTCTCTCTCCCTCTATTTGGAGATGGCCGGAGGTGGAGTGGGTCAGAGGAGTAAGGTTTGGGTGATCAAAGAGTAAAAGAGAAGAGATGAGACAAAAAAAACAACCTGGCTTTAGGGAACCACCTTTGATGCTCCTGATTCAGGCACACACTTTCTCTCTCTTTCAGATACACACACAAATACATGTACAAACAGTGCTGTGGTTGGGGGGGTAAGGTGAGTCATTTACACATATCTGTGGACACACCAATATGTGTCGTTAAAAAGTGGATACGCTACCTAACCTCTATGCAGCACTGCACTGCCACGGAAAGAAGAAGACAAAGACTACAAAAATGAAGACTATGGCAGTCGTAGTGTACAACACAGAGTATACAGCCTTAAGTACAGTCATTCAGAGTTCAATATAGAAAATGGGTCTGGAGAAGAAACTGATATAAACTGATTCATTGTTATTATTATTTGTAGTAGTAGCAGTAGGCCCTAGCAGACAATTAAATTAAGACTATGGCCCATGAAGTGCATTTTACATTCAGTATACTGCAGTTTTGAGTAGTCAGAATTCAGAGAAACGATTCTGGGGAAGCAATGATCTTGGGCTTGGTCAGAACCTTGAGACACCTATATTGGCAGTACTACTGTGTCACCGTACACGGGGCAGAAGTCTGAACAGTTAATGGCAAAGGTGTCTGGGGACGCCATGCTACAGCTTCTCCCTGAGCAGCATTTGGCAGTTAGGTGTTTGCTCAGCGTTTTTTTGTTTGTTTGTTTTGTCACAAACTTGCAGCTCACTTATCCTATGGCCTATACACTTTCGTTGTGAACTGAAGTATCCAAAGCCTGACCCTACGCAGTTGCACTTGCACTTGCACGCCTGGTGCCACCGCTCTCCTATTTCGGAAGGAGAATGCCCAGTGTTCACTTCCGGTATTGCAATGAAAGCTATGTTGAGTTTCTGACCGTTCCCACTGTTCAATCTATAGTTGGGCAAACAATGAAACATTTTAATGGATAGAGAAATTATGGTTTACGGGGAAAGGGAGCCATTTTAAGATACATTCAAATGTTGTCATGTTGGTTAACGTGTTGAATGCTTCACAGGTGCCTTCACTGTCCCACTCAATGTCTACCTATGCATGTCTATCCCTGTCCATTGTCTGCCTCCCTCTCTGTACACAAAGTGCATTCAGTGTGGACCTGGATCAGTTCATGTCCTGCTAGCACAGATGGAAATTGTTTCAAATGTATAGATTTGCACTGATTCCGATAGGTTGCCTAGTTAAGGTTAAGTCTATGAGCCGGCTAACTTTATATTGCAAACAGCTTGCTTGAACAATCTGTATGCTATAATACTCGATATTAACATAGAGAACTATCTTTATGTTATCTTTAAAAAAAAAAAAAAACGTCTGCATGCACCTTGCAGCACCTGTCACTGATTTGCAGTGGCTTTGCTGCCTGCGGGGAATGATGGGGGAGAGGGGGGTGGCGGGGGTTGTGTTTGCTGGAATGTGCTGTAGGCCCGGTGCAGTGAACGACTCAAACTTTTTTAAATGTATAATGACAAGTGAGAAAACGATCGCAAAAAGGCGAGAAACGCTGATTTGTAATTAAAAAGGTGATTATTTGTGTTTACCCTCCACTTCACCCCTGTGTTCAAACCCATGTTAACAAACACGCATCAATGCAAACACAATCCACCAAAGGAATATCTGTGAAATCAATGGCTCTTCATTTTGCTACGTTCTACACTGCAAAACACAGGAAAGGGCTCTATGGCTCATTTTAAAATACCACACCAAACAAAACTTGCATTTACGTGGACACACACAAACACACAAAAAGGGATCCTAGTTGCCACGGTAACACGTCACAGCGGGAAATCACGCATGTTGTGTCAGGGATGTGACACTGGGTCAGGAGGGGCGGCAACTCTGCTGTCTTTCAGGAACCCAGACATTTGCCAGCATGTAGCGGGATCTGCCTCTGGGGCGCGAGTGAGTCACGCGGGATCCCCCCCCCACCGCACTCTCGTTTCTCACAGACAACCACATCCCATCATCCTCTCACCTCCTGTCACGCTGTTTTCACCGTCACAAGCTCTGCTCTTTGTATAGAAGTTAAGGAAGGAGTAATGTCTGTGTTTGTGTCGACCTTTTTGTGTGTTTTGTGTTGGCACAGGTGTATCTGAATGTGTGTGTTTGTGCATGCGTGTGTTGCTTAGAATAGCCTCAAGTTTGAGCTTGATGTGTGTGTGTGTGTGTGTCAGTCTAATAACCGATACATCTGAGAGTGTGTGCGCGTGCGTGAACTTGTGTACCCGTGTTTGTGTGTGCAGTTGTTTTTGTGTGTTTTCCTTAGTGTGTTTGCCAGCATATGTCTTGCTCCTCAGGGTGAACAGGAGAGAGGCGCAGATGTCTCGTCTCTCTCCCTCCTCTCCTCTTTCTCTCCCTCCCCACCTGTCTCATCCTGTCGTTCATCAACTCGTCTGCTTCTTTACACGCTACTCCTTAAATGCGCACAGACACACACTCTGTTAACCCCTCTCCAAAATCGCTGCTCCCTCTTGGCCTGCTCTTAAGGCAAACCCTGTTCAGCTTCCAGTGGCACTGAAGTCAATCTGGTCAATCTGTTTGTGGTAACATACCATACAATGCAATACCAGTGATGTGGTGTTAGTGTTACCTGCAGAAGTTGTAAGGCAACAATACTCTCTCCCTCCCTCCTTCCCTCCCTCATATCTGTGATCATCTAACCCTCCTGGTTGTACTAAAGCCAAGTCGTCATTGTGTGCGGATAATGATTCTTACCGCAGCTGTATCGCATTACAAAAGACACCATGTGTGGGCTTCAAAATGGTGTTTTGCGAACAGTGAGAGGGGAGCTGGCACCAAGTGACTGGCTAGTTGAAATCAAGAGACCATTCAGAGAAAGAAGAGGAGAATCCTCCATTATGAGTGATCTTCATTTGCCCCCCCCCCCCCCCCCCCAAGCTTTCTGTAACACATACACGCATGCACACATGCAGAACTAGATGGCAAACTGAACGCATTGCTGCAATAAATCAGCTATTGAATTAATTAATTAAATTATTCACTAGCTCGCTCACTTGAATGTGTCTGTTTATGTGTGTTCATGCACAGAAGTCGATGTGCTTTTGCATATGGACATGTGGGGGCTGTTTCCGAGTGCATGAAAAGGTCAAGAAGTCTGGTGCCTGCTGATTTATGGCCAGACATGAATACACAATTAAAAGTGAATTTTGAAATATTGATTGTCTGTCTAGCCAGATTGTGTGTGTGTGTGTGTGTGTGTCTGCTTGCCATACTCTGATTTTATTTCTACAAAACAGTTCATATTAACGTGTATGTGTGTGTGTATGTGTAAACGGTATATTATTTGACTTACTACTGTGTGTGTGTCTGACGCAAACTGATTTCACATGTACTGCACAGTGAATATCAGTACAGGTTGTATACCAACACAAGGCGTGTGTGTGATATGTGTGTCTGTGCCCCGCTTGCCTGCTTAGTTAGTACATTTGATTTGCTCTGGGAATTTAGTACTGCTTCCGTAATGAGCCCCTGTCTTGCGTGCCCATGTGTGCCATCGTCTTTCTTCCCTGCTCTCTCCTCTCCTCTTTCTCCTCTCTGTCTCTTCCTCATTCTCTCTCTTCCTCTGCCTCTCTACTCTGCTCTCACCATCCTCTTTCTCCAGCTACTGTCCCACCCTCTTATAAGAATCGAAAAGCATAACAAACAGCAAAAACATCAACAACATGTATTCAAGCGGTAAGTAAAGGTCATCTCAAGGTCACATCCATTTCAGCTCATCTGTCTGCATGGAAAGCCTTAAAGAAGGAGGCTGGCCGTAATCATGGCCGCCGCAGAACAACTACTGCTAATCCGCTTTCTTCACCAAACCATACATCACATGAGTCATATGCACAAAGTGTATAAAAACATTGGCACTCTAATGAACCCTCACAACATAGGCTGGTTTAAGCTATAACAAATATTGTAGTTAAGTTGTGATTCTCATGGGCACATTTGGGCAAAAGGGGTGGGGGAATGAGGAATAGAGGGGTAAAATGCTGCGGTCGAAAGTCCGACATTTGTGCGGTTGCTAATGTTAGTGTGTAGTGCAATTACTGCAAAAGGCTGATTCTGCATGCCTAGGTCATGCTTCACGTAGCATGTCCTTGCTGAAGAGTGTGTGTAGAAATGATAAGCAAACAGTCAATTGAGTGTGAGTTTGCGTAATGTTTGAGTGTGTTTTTGTTAGTGGGGAAAGCACATGTATTGCACACAACAAAATCACATTATAAATTGTATTTTTCAAAAGTGTTTGCCATTACAGTTTGCATGCAGTGCTGCTGTTTTTCTACAGTTTCATTTAATTCTGTCTCTCTCTCTCTCTCTCTCTCTCTCTCTCCCTCCCTCCCTCCCTCCCTTTTTTCACCCTCTTGAGCACAGTAGTTGGCATTTGGAGTGAAAGCTGCTGACAGGCTGTTCAGAAATTTCTGCTTTTCCATGATATCGCCATGATTTCCTTTGCTCTGTCAGACCTCCCTCTCCTCCCCCCAGCAATTCTCTCTCTTTCTCCTTTCTTCTCTGTCCAACACCCAGAGTGCTCTGAGCGACTGTATATTTCCTGTCTGAACGGCCTCCGACCTTTGAGCATTCCCCAAGGACGCCCGAGCCATTACTGTAATTAACTGGATGGGGACGGTGTTGGGGGTGGAGGGAGTAGGAGGGGGGAGAGGGAGGCAGGGGGTATGAGGGGGGTGCCTTAAGGCTGGAGAAGCTTGGGGGGCTTTTCTGCCGAGGCAGCAACTCAGTCTGGTCTGCTCTCGTCTCTACCCGCAGTTAATCCCTGAGTCATTTTCATTACGTATGGATCTGAGGCGTGGACCCGGTATTAATCTCCAAAAGAGCCAAAGAACACTCCCATATACAACAAGCTGCTGTTTTATACACTGCACAGAGAAAGAGGGAACGAGAGAGAGAGTTTGCTTCGGTGTGTGTGTGGGAGAGAGAGGGACGAAGTGAGTTTTGTCAGTGAGAAAACGGAGGTTACTTTTTGTATGTGAGTGTGTTAATGTGTGTAAGAGAAGGAGACAGACAGACAGAAAGAGAGGGGTTATGTGTGTGTGAGAGACAGAAGAAGAGGGGTTATGTGTGTGTGTGTGTGTGTGTGAGAGAGAAAGTAAGTGTGTTGAGAGGATACTGCCCTTCAAAGATAAGTAGTGTCATTTGTTAGCATATGATGATGTCAGTGGCACTGGTCTTTTGCCATTCAGAATGAGTCCCATGTTCCTCAGTTCTCAACTCTGCCTTCAACTGCAGTTAAGAGTCAGGTCGTTCAAGATATGATTTCATGATGTCATGTCTTTCCTTCATTTCATTCTTTAGTTCATTAATCCATTTCACAAGGTCAGAATGAATACAGCTGTGTTGTGGACATCAAGTTTGTGCTCATGTGGTTTGCCATGGTTTTCTACTGGCGTGTTTAACTTGCATGTTTTTTCTCTTAATTTTTGTGTAAACCTGTTAATTATTCTATCTGGTTTTCTTTAGAACCAGGAAATGTAATACTCAAAACAATAATCTTTTAGCCAACTTATTCTTTACCCAACTCTGAGATGTGGCACCTTTAAGGTTGGCCTATATTTTATGACCTGTTTGTTGTTCTAAGATGGTGATGCTAAATACTGGGGGGAAATGCATTACTGTAACATGTACAGTATCTGTTTTCTGTGTAGGTTGAAACAAATATGGAGCTGGTGGTGGGGGCATAATATCCTGAGAAAAAACTCCAGTATTAAAGATATAAATTAACAAAAAAAACTTGGATATTGTCTGACATAAAGTCATATGCAAGACAAAAAGAAAGTTTAATTGTAACTTAAGTTCTGAAAAACAGGACAAGTGAATGCATTACGCTTCAGTACTTTAAGTAATTAGTTCTGTTTGAGGTTATACAATATCAAACATTAGCCTACTGAAAACGTTAATTAACATAGCATAGCAAATATTTTAACAAAATTCGCTTGCGAGTTGCAATAGTTATCAATCATCATTCAATACTTTCACAAATTATATGTCTCTATGCTGGATAAAAAATGTTAAAAGTAGATTTTAGTCCACCAAATATCACCACACAACAAAATGCTTAATTAAAATGCTTGGATTGTTTGACAATGTTGCATTGGCTTCAGGGAATGTAAGAAGACAAATGTATTTACTGGAAACAAAGTAAGTTTATAAACAGACCAAATTGATGATAATCTTAATCATGTGTACACAATCAAAAACATTGATTATGTCATATTTATATTTTTCCTTTCAGAATTAGATAGATTAAGATATTGGAACTTGTTCGATAGCAACCAGAAAAACATACAAAATTATGAAAACAACATCACAACGGGTAACATTATTACTGAAACTGAAACCCTTCTGCTTGAAATAGTAAAGTTCAGAGGGGCGCCTGCCCACATGCTACACTCCGTCATTAACCAAGTAAGTTGAACAACTAACATGGTTGAAACTCGAATAGTGCAATGTTGGTACGGCAATGTTAGCTTAATGATGCATCGTACCATTTGTTATTTGAATGCTAACCTCTGTTGTTGAATGATCGTAGCCCATAGATCCCACAGTAGATCGACTGTCATGGAGATGATAGATAGCATATAATGTTGTTCTGTGCAGACACGGAAATTAGAGGAAGAACTGGAAAAGTCATTCTGATGTGACAAATGTGTGTATGGACATGTGTCAAAGGATGTCATATTGAATTGTCTGTCTGAATCCAGGGCTTGAAACTGAAAAAAAAAATAAAAAATTCTGGAGGGAATTTCTGTGCACAACAATAGCTGGTCAGAAATATATCGCTTTGGTTTTATGATTGATCATTGATCCCCCTTGGGAATACCCCACACACACACACACACATACACACATTTGAAAACATGTGTCATTCATTATTATTTTTAATGCTGGACCTTTTTTCTCTATTCATTGCCCAACCATTAACCTAATGTTGGTGAGGGGTTTTTAGCTCCCTAGCACACTTTTTAGCTGTCCATTCAGTGTGTGCGCTCAAAAAAACTTTGGAGTTCGTACACAGTCCTGGCCAGTGGCCGCTGGTTGGACACTGGGGTACGTCACCTTCCATTTATCCAGAGAAGAAAATCTACTTAAACAAGTTAAACATAAATTAATTAGATAATAAAAATATTCATAAAATAATCATGAAATAGAAATTGGTTCCTTGTACAATGTGCCTGCCTGGTATTTGTGTCCGCATTCATTAAAAAGCTTGTTCCAAATTGTATTTGGTTAATCTCAGTATATACCCCCTGGGTGAAGGACACAAAATTAGTATGCTCTCCAATTGCTTAGAATTACTTACAAATTTTCCACGGGGCCACTCTCATTTATATTAGCAGCGAATTGGTATTGCTTTTATGTTTTTTGACCTAACGTAATGGAACAATTGTCAACGCTTTCTTTCTTGTTCTCACACACCATTAACAACAATGCACAACTGTGACTCTAGCTCATAAGCTAACTGACGGGTACTTTCAGGGGATGATGACTTCAAGTGGAATTGTGGCATTGGCTAGCTTGACAAACTACTCCGCCTTTTATTATGACATGCCATGTAGTGTTTGTCAAAGATAATCGACAATATCATATCCTTAAACTTCACTGATCCACATTAAACTTGATGCAGTTGTACCCCGTCATGGTAGCCTGGAGGAAGGACGGCAAAAACATCTTTTCGATCGACAAATGCCTTGATCGCGTTGCTCTGTTTGAAAAGACTCACTGGAACCTGGGTTAATTTTCTGTTAATTTCTTAGATTGTGGTGAATCTGCCAAACTGAATTTCTTTGACTCTGGTGAATCTGCTGAGCCGAATCCAACTCCACCTGCTGGCTAAGCAGGTGGAGTCTATAAATTGTTTGTTCACCTGGCAGTTCACTCTTTTTGCACTCCCCGCCAGTACTCCAGCAGATTCCTGTTTCCTTTACCTGTATCCGTTACCCTAAAGTGTGCGTCTTCGAGTTAACATGAGTGTTCAATTCTGAATGTTTAATTTGTATGCCTTTTGTGTTGGCTTTTTGACATGTGCTCTGTTGCCCTAAGCCCTTTGTTCCCAGACATGTGCCAGGAGCCATGAGGGATTGTTTGATGCATATTTGTTATCTTTGCTGCTTAGTTGTCACATGATTGTTGCTTGTTTGATGCTTTGCTGTTTCATGGATAGTGTATTTGCACATGATGTTTTATTGTTTGATTGACCACTCCATTATGGTAATCGTATTGCTTCTTTGTTTATGTCTTTTAATGCAGCACACACAGAAAACAATTACCAAGAACAAAGGAAAATAAACTGCTGCTGTTGCACCAAACCTGCTTTCCCCCTTGCCTCATTTCCTAAGTCCACTCCTTGCTGTTTGAGTCTTCTGACCGAGACTCTGTCTGCTCACCTAAATACTCACTCTCCCCGAACCACATCACCCTACAGTTCCTTCACTGTTCCTCTTTCAAAATGAATGAGGCCAGCGGCAGCCATGTTTGTTGAAAACGGATTCAACCCAAGTGCTCTTTGGTGACGTGGTTGATTACGTTCTGTTGACCATCTGTCCATCATCGTATTAAGCCCGCACTGACAATTTGATTGGTACGATCAGCTCTGGTACAGGCATATTTCTGCCCCAACGGAGCAATGCCAGACCGAACTTCCCAACCTCAAATGTTGTTAATGGTTAACCCTTAAGAGGCCCGGGCCTGTTTGACTTTTTTAGGAAGTCTCACATGCCTTAATGTTTTTGTATATTTCCCCTAACTAAAAGTATTGTTGCACCTGTGGCATATATGATTATATTCTAGAAGACCTCAGCAATAATAACATGAGAGTAAAGTAAATAGTAAAATAAAATGTTATTAAAATCAAGTGTAAACACACCCATACAAAAACCTTCATTCAGAGGTGCTCAGAATTTGTTTTCAGACCAAGACTTTTGAACTCTGAACCTTGTAAACATAGGTGTTATCCATACATATGCGAGTTAAGCATTCAGAAAGTGTGTGTTGTTTCACCACAACATATTTATAATTTCAGGATGACCTATTCCTCTCCGAAAAAGTGTCCCTATTCAATGCATATTGATGAGTTAGGTGTAAAGAACCTGGGACACCTCGATCAAAGACAATGGCCATTACGTAATGGCCCTGGAATGTCTTTGTGGCCCTCTACCCCCTACAGGTTTTCTTGACAATCGTGATCACTGAATTACCATCTTCTTATCATATGAATAGTTGTCATTTGCTAATGGGCTGGTCGTAAGAGCTGAAACCTCACTCAGAGACTGAAATGTGCAAGGGATTAGTTATATTCTCCTTACAAAGTGATTATTTATATTTTAGTTTCAAACTGTATACATTTTAAAAGGGTTCAAGGTTGCTGTGGGTGTTCCATGTCTCTATGACAAAAACTTGCGGAGCTTTTTTGGGGGGAAATGGCCTCTTAAGCGTTAAGTTTGGCTGGCACCCAGGCTACCGTCATGGCTGATGCAGAATATAAGGATTGTGTCCCTAGGTGGGCGACTGGGCGTGTCCCTTTGTGCTAGCGCCCCCTGAAGTGAGGTAGGCAAAAACAACTGTTTTGTCAAAAATTATTATAAGGTCCACTCGTCAAATTTCCGTTCAGTCCAGGGTCCAGAACAGTGACGGTCAGAATTGAAAAACATAACTCCAACAAAAACGTTCGAACTATGCACCAAAGGTGATGTGGTCTGGCCTTATTTGTGTGAAAGGTGACACCTTTTTTGTGCTTTAAACTTGGGCATAAAAGGTGTGAAGGCCAGGCAGAGGCACTGAGGTAAATGTTAATTAGTGTGGGTGCTCCTGTATTTGTTTTTCACCATATTCATAGTTGAAAAGGCAGACTCATTATGTTGAGGTATGCATGCTCATGTTGTGTGTCAGATCTAACAATTACACTGCATGTTGCTTGGTATGATGATTGCAGATGGTTTCTGGCCCTGACCTCAGAGTTCTAATGGTAATTTTGTGTGCATGCTTTGTTTCATAGTGACGTATCACGTTACCACTTTTGACAAGGACAACCGTCTCGTTGCATATTTTGCTCCCCACAGGCAGCACACATGTATCGATTTTGTGCTCCCAACAGGCAGACCAAACGCATACTTGTCAGTCCACTATTTCTTATTTCGCGATTTTTGGAATCAACTTTTCGTTTTTTGTCGGGTTTAGAGCACGCCATGATTTTCATTTACTGAGAAACACAAACCGTTCACAAGTCGATCTGCCCACGTTGTTGCCAGTGACACACACAACCTGCGTGACCCACAGAGAGCTCGCGGCCAACATTGAATGAGTGAGTTGTCATATTGATGCTGTTATTACAGCTCCTGATTGGACCTCTGGATTATACACGGAAGATAAAAACCACACCGAGTAGGAACAAATATACAGCGCGAAATCACGCACAAATGAAAACTCGCTCGGATCATGATTATTTTAGATTAATTTAGAATGTTGATTTTGGCTTCGGTCCGAATTATATTGCGTTTGGGTCCGGTTCCGGACCGCGGCCCGCCTATTGAGCACACCTGCCCTAGCTAATTATGATTAATTTGTGGAGTGGCGCCACCTTTGTGCATCGGAGTTAAATGCAGTGCTAGCTAGCGAACTAGCAAACTAGCTAGGCATACAATTGATGCATTAGTGCATTTTGTTGAGTTGGCAACATAAATAAGATTTGTTAATGTTGCGGTTAGAAAATCTTTTAAACGTACCAGCTACCACTGCTTGGCAGTTTATTCAAGGTTGTGATGAGAAGCTTACTATCAGTAATACTATATGGCTAAAGAATAACTTTTAAATGCACCACCCAGGTAAACTGTATTTGTCATTCAGTTATGTATAGCCTACTGGAACAATAACAAGCACTGATGAAATCATATATATGCATCATTAGATTGTGTCTGATTAAATACCTTTGTTGTTCAGTTGTTTGTTGTTGTGATAAGAGTAAAGTGATAAGTGATATGAGTAAAGTTACCCTGTTCTCTTTTTGGGACCAAAATACTGTGTGCAGCCGGGATTTTCAAAAGGTCCAGGACTTGGCCTAATTTGGTTTTCTGTTATGTTACATTTCTTTTCATGGGGCAATTTTCTCTGCATCCCACTTACTTGACCAGTAGTCAATTAGCCAATTATATACACACCCAAAATGTGCCACTTGATCAAAGTTTGTCTCCATCATTATGATACTCCATTATTTTACTTACATGTACATCTCTGTAATATCACTGTTGTGAAAGTGATGGCAGCCAAAGCAAAGAGCAGCCTCTGTGTTATTAGGATGGCAGGAGGCAACAATGCTGAAATAAATCACAGAAAAACTAAGTCCCTTTTGACCTGGTTGGAATCCATGAGAATCAGAATGTTTAACTCTGAAGCTAGCATTCATGTACCACGTCAAATGAAAATAACTAGAGCTATAAACAAAAGACAGAACAAAACTGCAGTAAGGGGAGAGAATGCATACAGTACATGTTAGACTAAATGGAGGACTGCAACGTTTGCAACCCAGCTGAAACAGAATATGGTCAGCCTAATCTCACAGGTTTCTGAATAAGACAACCTAACCAGTAATGTGTGACCACTATAATGACCACTGGTGGTATCTTTGCATTGTGATGTGAGTGGAGGCACGCACAGTCTGAAAGCATGCATTTGCAGGGAACAAAAATATATGCACTGTCTGATTGCACACTAGTTGGCTCATACATAATGAACTCTGTCATGGTGGAAAGGCATTCAAATAACATAAACTTTAGACAAAGCACACCTTTCTACATACTTTATCTACTCATTTCCACTATGTACTGCCTGATTGCATGACAGTAACCCTAAACTATATATTATATGGACACAACAGGTTATAGTTAAATTCTTTTGTTGCAGATTTATTCAAGTTATTTATCTATCTCTCTCTCTCTCTCTATAGCCCTATCTTTCTTTCTGTCTCTGTGCGTCTATCTGTCTTTCTTTCTTTCTTAGGGATATAAGATTGAATTGCCTATTAAAGCAACTTTATGCCAGTTATGTTGTTTGACCACCTAGTTTTGGTATCATCTTTTTGATGGTATATGGTCATGTGAAGGATTGATAAACATGCGCCTGTCGTTCCCACTAGCCATCCAGGATATGCACCATGTAGTTCTATGTTCACGAAATGTATTGAAAGCTTTGACAGCACAACATTTATATTGGATTATAGGAATATTGGATTATAATAGCAATCTTTCCTCAGTGCCATATGGGCTGTGTGTTGCTGTTTGCAAGGTTTTTGCATGCCTTTTAGGAAGTTAGTTTGCAGGTTTAGGCCAAAACTCCTTACTGCTGCTTTAAGTGTTTTTACCAAGCAAGAACATGGCCAGACATTGTCAAGGGCAGGATCGTGGTGTTTGAGACCACACGCGGGGGTTTAAAGTGGTCTGTACTTTGGGAAATGTTGGCACTTACTGATTAAACTAGATCAGATAAGGTCTCCTGAAGTCACCATGTCCCATCTGCCTGTTTTATTATTCTCCTTTAAAGTGTGGTATGTTAATTCTTTCTCTCCTCATCTGCAATTTCTCACTTGGCCTGTGTCTTAGCGACTAGGGACGGGAGGCAAGGGAGCCTTCTTGCTCTTGTGCTTAAGCTAATCAAATACATTTGAGGTGGAAAGAAGACAGAGTTTGAGAAATTCTTTGATTTAACCTTTGAATTTATTAATACATTTTGCATACCTTAGAGCATATGTGCACAGTATGAATGTTTTATACGTGTATATTTGTTTGTGTGTGTATTTTGAATGACACATGCATCATTTGTGTGCCATACAGTGTGTGTGTGTGTGTGTGTCTGTCTCTGGGGTGTGCATGTGAGAGTCTCTGTTGTATGTGTGTGAGAGAGAAAACGCGTGTATACGTGTGTGCATGTACAGCATATATGTTTATACAGTACTTCTTTGTGTGTGAGAAAAACACAAAAGGCAGTGTTTAGGTATGTGTGTTCCCACAATAAGTGTTTGTGTGCGTATAGGGACGTGTGTGTGTGCGTAAAGGGATGTGTGTGTATGCGAATAGGAATGTGTGTGTATGCATATAGGAATGTGTGTATGCGTATAGGGATGGCTGGCTGTATTACCTCATAGGTAATGCAGTGGCTCAGAGGCTGTCAGCTGGTTAGCATTAATGCGTATAGGAATGTGTGTATGCGTATAGGGATGGCTGGCTGTATTACCTCATAGGTAATGCAGTGGCTCAGAGACTGGCAGCTGGTTAGCATAAATGTGATCAGGCCTGTGACACAGCTGCCAACAGGCACCCGTCACTAGTGCACCCCGGAATACAGACCTAGCCCGTGCTCATCCCCGCAAACAGGGAACGTCCCCAGGACGTTAACAGGACATTCGCAAGGTCCCCAATCGTCCCCAATTGGTCCCCGCCACAACGTTCGCTAGAGGACGTTACCAGAACGTTTTTGACGTTCGTAGCAAGTCTACGTTTGGTCCTTCTGTGACGTTCGCATGAGTCTTAAATCGGACTTTTAGGGAACCTTATAAATTGGTCTGTCAGCACACCTCCCCAGGACGTCATTTAAAAACGTCCCCATAACCTTTACCTGCAGGTCCTCTGCGTAACGTTCGCATGAGCCTTAAAACGGACTATTAAGGAACGTTATAATTTGGTCACTCAGCACACGTCCCCAGGACGTCATTTAAAAACGTCCCCATAACCTTTACCTGCAGGTCCTCTGCGTGACGTTCGCATGAGCCTTAAAACGGACTATTAAGGAACGTTATAATTTGGTCACTTAGCACACGTCCCCAGGACGTCATTTAAAAACGTCCCGTAACCTTTACCTGCAGGTCCTCTGCGTGACGTTCGCATGAGCCTTAAAACGGACTATTAAGGAACGTTATAATTTGGTCACTCAGCACACGTCCCCAGGACGTCATTTAAAAACGTCCCGTAACCTTTACCTGCAGGTCCTCTGCGTGACGTTCGCATGAGCCTTAAAACGGACTATTAAGGAACGTTATAATTTGGTCACTCAGCACACGTCCCCAGGACGTCATTTAAAAACGTCCCGTAACCTTTACCTGCAGGTCCTCTGCGTGACGTTCGCATGAGCCTTAAAACGGACTATTAAGGAACGTTATAATTTGGTAACTCAGCACACATCCCCAGGACGTCATTTAAAAACGTCCCGTAACCTTTACCTGCAGGTCCTCTGCGTGACGTTCGCATGAGCCTTAAAACGGACTATTAAGGAACGTTATAATTTGGTAACTCAGCACACATCCCCAGGACGTCATTTAAAAACGTCCCGTAACCTTTACCTGCAGGTCCTCTGCGTGACGTTCGCATGAGCCTTAAAACGGACTTTTAGGGACCGTTCTTATTTGGTCCTCTGATGGTCCTCTCTGAACCAGAAGTTCCGCTAGAGAAAAATGATTTGCATTTGCCCGACATTTTAATGATAAGCCGGCCAAATATCTAGCCTATTTCTGCTTCTAAATTAGCCCATTGAAGAAAACTGACGGCCTGCATAGCTTAAATAATAACATAATCAGGTAGTTTAGAATGCAACATGTTTATTTTCCTAAGTTTACAATGGGAAACAAAAACATTTATGTCTGATGCGCGTCAATATGTGGCCTTTAAGCGCAACCTGCTGTGGCGTTAAAATGAGCGCCGCAACATGGTCATTGCTCTGTTCAATGAGAGCAGAGATTCTTAAATTATTCGACCCTCTTGTGAATCCTTTGCACATTTTACTGTGACTATCAATTACCTCGCACCTGAGCCAAGAGAACTTGTCACTCCATAACGACATAAACGCCCGACATTTCAGCTTTTTCTTTGGTGATGCTGTTCGAACATCTAGGGCTTCAGGTATTCAGTGTTTGGAAAGTTCACTTTCTACATGAACTTGCTCAGTTCATTGTTGATAATTCATAATTTCGAACTACGTTCACAGCTCCAATTTTCAATATGAGGCGAGTGCTATAATTTTTCAAAATCTCTGTCTGCAATACCGCTCTCGGCTCTTCCGCGCGCTCACGCACGGTAATAAAAGGAAACGCGCAACACTGCAGGTATTACAGGTTCATCCTCGTCAGAAGGTTTACCCTCATCAGATGTTTTTGGCCTCTGAAAAAAAGCTTTTAAGGCTAGTCTGCTTGGCCATGTTGGATCCTTCTCACTCAGTTCGCTCCTCGTTTGAAACCGAGGGTTTGCGCTTTAAAATGCAGCATATGCGTGTTGTTAAATAACTTTCTAACGGCAGATTAGCCTGTTCCTTTTAAACATAAAAAGGGCAGTGCACGTTTGCTTTATAGGCCTTACGTAATATTAGGATTGTTGTCAAAATTGTGTTTGCGAGACGGGATTTTTAAAGAAATTCCAATCAGACAATTTGACCGGTGAGCTCTTCGTTCTGTTGCACCATCTTTGAAGGCCTGTGGAAAGCTCAATATGTTAAAGCTAGACACTTGGTCACCTTCCTATGTATGCATTGTATTGGAATCATGCAGACATTACATTTATAGCACAGATCAGTACAGAAGCATTCATATTTATTTTATTTCATCATTCTTAGTTTGGCTAGTTATTCTGCCTCCCTGCCCGCACGTCCGTGATGTGCCATGGATGTTAATTAAAAAAGGAATCATTACGGAAAACCCTCAATGCGTTGTGACTGAGATTGCTACAATATGCTTTTCCTCAAACCCTCGGAGTGGCACTATAGTAATCAAACAGTGTTAGGACAGTAGGTAGCGATCTCGTTTAGTAATAGGAAGGTTTACGGTTCAATTCCCATGCCCGCAATCAAGTTTGTAATCGTGTGTGTCTGTGTCTATGCATATCATATGAAATGTGTAATATAAATGAACTTGAACTTGTGTGTGTGTGCGCACTGTAAGCAAAATGACGGCTCCGCGATCTATTATTATTTTATTTTCTTCATTTAGCTCAGCAAAAACGGTCGTGCCTGCTACGTCCGCGGTGCATCCTTGAATAACGTACCCAGGACGTCTAAAATAGGTTTTGTAGATGTCACCACAATGCCCTCAGGACGTTCTTGCAACTTCCTGCAGAACGTCCCCAGGACCTATAGAAACACGTTCCCCAGACGTAACCACAATGCCCTCGGAAGGTGCTTGCAACGTCCTGCATAACGTCCCCAGGACCTTTAGAAAACGTTTCCCAGTTGTCACCGCAACGTCCTCGGGACGGTCTTGGAACGTCGTGCAAAACGTCCTAAAGTTGTCACGGGAACCATACACATTTACGTTTTTAGAACGTTCAGAGAGACCATTACGGGACGTCTAGGGGACGTCATTTTGCTTACAGGGATCACACTGTCACAGGTCTGTGTAATGGGTAAGTACATCGCCCTTCCTTAATATATGTCAGCCTCTCTGTGTGCCAATTCTCTGTTTTACATATACTGGCATGAGATTCTTGCATGTTGAGGAAAGCTTTTCATGAAACATGTTTATGCTTCACCAGGTAAATTAAAGAAATAAACTGAGTGCTCTCTGTACAAAATAAGCCCTCTATGAGATCCAGCACTGGCATATAAAGAAGGACTTTATGTCTTAGCCATTATAGACAATGCAAGGCAGATAGACAAAGTGGCCATTTGGAATAATTCTGAAAATACCGTTACTTTGACAACGGTACATAAAATGCAACATCACACATATATCCAGGTTGATACAGAAAAAGGGCATACAATGGCATGTGGTTTTGTCTGCATGTTCAAACTGCCATTGAAACTCACCTCTCAGTATACAGGAATTATACAGGTTGTGGTGTTAAAGTTGTTCTTAAGTGCCTCCAAACAAGGCACACACAACCATCACCAAACAAGGAGACACTAAGAGGACCATACACATATTTCCACAGTGACTAAGAGTGGGACCAAGCCCACAGGCACTGTCACTGTAAGGCATGTGGAGGATTTCATGATACTGCATGACATTACACCACCCCATGGTGTTACTGTCTGTTTTTGTCTGTACATGCCTCAAATAACAACTTACGCTTGCTGAAGTTCTGGCAATGGATAGAAAACAAGAAAAAAAAGCAATACAGCAAAAGAGCTGGGCCCTGCTACAGAAGGATGAGATGCTGGGGGGGGAGGAAGTGCATATCAAATAAAATGTATTCACATGGACAACATAATTATTCTGAAGAGAATGGAGCTTAAAATTGCAGCCCAGGCTTTCCATTAATGAGCTGTTAGTATGTCTTTGGACTTGGACTGTGTGTGTGTGTGTGTGTGTGTGTGTGTGTGTGTGTGTGTGTATGTTAGAGTGAGAGAGGGACTAAGGACACAAGAGCACGTACAGTAAAACAGCCTTAATACGTCTTGAATGGATTACTACGACTGTCTTTGGGGGGATAGGATATGACTATAGTAGAGAAGAACCAACCTTCAAAGTTCCCAGCAATGTTTTGTGCCATGCCAACCATGGAACAGGTAATCGATTAACCCATGGGGGTCAAGGGCATGTGTTTGTGTACAGCATTGCTTGGTATCCATGGTAATAAGTGCCATCATGTATCCAATCCAATTAGCAGAGACGAGCAATGTGAAGCCAAGAGAGGTCTGGTAGCGAAGAAGAGGAAAGGGCCAAGATGGCTGCCCTCTTTTATTTGTGTAATGCATGGACAAATCTGATTGGAAAATGAGTATTGACAAATGTAGC
This sequence comes from Sprattus sprattus, assembly GCF_963457725.1. Lineage (NCBI taxonomy): Eukaryota > Metazoa > Chordata > Actinopteri > Clupeiformes > Clupeidae > Sprattus > Sprattus sprattus. Next base: position 46,143,029 of record NC_137924.1, on the reverse strand, counting down.
TGGCAATTTTAGTGAGTGACAGAATTTATTTTAGCATATTGCGGCGTTCAAAGTCGTGTCTTGGCAGGTCTGAAAATAATTAATTTGTGAAATAAAACAGAGGCAACAGTAATAGGATTCCCACACATGGAATTCAGACATGGGACATGATATGAAATGCTTTTTGTCATTTTCTTCTGAGCGTGAGTAAAACGTTTGCTAGATAATATGTTTATGAGTTAATTTGTTTTCAAAATGACTATTAAGTAAGATTAGTAAAAAAAGGCAATTACTAACTGCGTTGTGCATATTTTGCTTCAAATATTCATTTCTGTGTATCGTCATGCTACAGGCTGTTTTTTTGTGTCATGCCAGCCACGTATGTTTCTGTTTTTTTCCAAATGTTTTGTATATGTTGTGGATTTATCGTGTTAAAATTGCAAATATTGCTAATACGTTTCTTTTGCCCTTAGTAGCCATCTTGTTTTTTTGAATCCTCACCAGTGAAGAGGGAGGTGAAGATAATTGCTTGAATGTGGCAACATGGTTAGAAAAGATCAAAAGACCCCGCAGCCCCACAGGCTTTAAATGAAAGCTTTTAAACAAGAAATGTTCTGTCACATACAGTACATTTACAGCTATGCAAATGAAAGCTGGCTGCTCAAATGAAAAGAGATAGTGAGACCGTATCTATTATTAATCATTTCCGTATGGCGTCCTGACTCAAAGGTGTGTAGATGGGCAGGCATCAGTCAACAGCCTGAGCCAGAATAAGGGTGGACGTTGAGTGATGACTGGACTCTGGGAGAGCAATCAGAGCATATGGTTGGCTACTGAAGAGGGCAATCAGAGCATATGGCTCTTGAAGAGGAAGTATCAAACAAGCTTTCATCTGTTTCACAAGAAATGCTTTTATGGTTCCAAGTTTTAGAAACTCTGGCTAATGATTCCCTAGAGGGTTAGCTTTAGGAAGAAGTGAAGGAGGGAGGGTTGAGTGAGAGAGAGAGATTAGACATTAAGGGGGGGGGGGGGGGGGGGGGTCTATTTGTTTCAACTATTTTCCTAATAGGGAAGGGGGACAAATGATGGAGAATGAGCACAGAAAAAGAAAGGGCAGAAACAAATACCCTTTTTGTGTTAACATAAGTAACCGAAAATTCAGTACGAGTTTGATTTGACTGAAAAGAAATAATTTTTTCTTCCAGCAAAGAAAATCCATGAAGCACTTGAGTCCTATCAAAGCTGTATAAGAATTATGACCTTCTTCAGTTCAAGAAATTGTGTGTGGTTCATAGCTGAAAAGACTAGTAGGGGGAGGGTAGCCTGCCCTTTTCCATGAGAAATAATTGATGTTTTGGGGCGGCCAACCAAATCTTCTTTAATAGAGATGTATGGTGGAGACCTTTAAGCCAAACTGTTTGTCAATGTCGGTTTTGTGGCATGAAGCTGCAGCTCTCCTTTCAGATGACCACCTTTCATGGCAAAAATAAGGTTGAGCCGTCTCCCACCACTGTTAGCACCTCGTCCTTGTGTGAGGTCTTTTCCCCCCAAGACAGGTGACCGAGCCTTGAATTATTGAAGGCCAAGAAAGGGAGGAAAAATTGGAAGTGGAAGAAGACATTTTTAAAATGTCACCTCCCTTTTCTGCACCGTCCGTCGTCTGAAGTGTGCAAAATGGCACCCATCAGAGGACGGACGGTTTGCCTGATTACATCCATAGACACTGCAGCACAAAGAGAGAGAAAACGAAAAAAAGAAAACGAGAGAGACCAGGTGTCAACCCATGGCTTGCACTTTCATCATTTATCAAATATCATGCCACAGCATGCCCACAAGATTAAAACTAAGAATAAAACAACAAGCCGTGTATGGCCACTGCACACGTCACATGGGAATATCGTGACATATACTAACTCACTTTACATACGTTTTTTTGCTTGTTTTTAATGGCAGAGGAGAGGGCTCAGAGCCAAATTGTATAATCTGCAAAGACAAAATAAATCAGATTATTGTAATTGCACAGTTAAGAATACTGGTGTCCGTCCCCATCATGTTCACTGCATATCCTTGGAATCCTCAGCATTTTGATGAGCATTAAACATGTGTTTTTTTCTGTGTGTGTGTCTCTCTCTCTCTCCCTGTGTGTGTGTGTGTGTGTGTGTGTCTGTATGTGTATGCTTGTGTGTGTGTCTGAGAGAGAGAGAGAGAGCCCAGGGATATTTCATCACAAAAGAGCTACTATGTTTTGGCTGTCACAAGAGATGTAATTGGACAAAGCCTGTAGGTTTAATTAAACTAAACCTCTTTCATTTTATTTCCATGGATGCTGACCATGATGTCATTGTTACAGGGCGTAACAGGGTGGGAAAGGGAAATAGGACTTGCAACAGGAACGCATGACAGTTAAAAACTGAACATTGTAGAGGGTCCATTGCAATTCACATTACTTAATATGAAGTGGGCTATAACACTGACGGACAGGTTAGATGTCACACATGTAACAAATACCAATATAATACAGGTAATGTGTGTGTATGTATATATGTATGTATGTACAGTACGTACGTCCGTCCGTCTGTCTGTCTTATATATATTGTCATCTCAGTTGTGTTGATGATGGCACTATTGAAACTAAACACTGGGGTATTTGTACTAATCAACAATGTTGACCATCTGTCTGATGTTTCAGTGTGGATTAATTTGTCCCTGTCAATTTCTAAAATCAATGCGTATTTGTTTCATGTTGGCAATTTTCAGTGCTAAGGACGAGCTGTGGCATGGTTTGTTAAAGCCCCTCAGTACTAGTAGTACCACAGTACTACAGCTTTTGACAGGAACGAGTCAACCAGAACCCAACACTCTGATAAAGTCTAAAAGACAAGCCATTAAAACACTTGTTTTGGTCTTTCAAAGGACACTGATAAAGCGGACAGAAAAATAAGGCATAAAATAATTGGCATTCCAGTACACTGGGAGCCTCCAAAAGCAGTTACACAAGAAACCACTATTCCATTTAATGCCAGGCATGCCTTGGAAACACTTACAAACAAACTAGGGGTAAAAAAGATAGAAACCTTAATAAGAAAGAATTGTATCATGATTTTATTGATTAATGTATTCATATTTTTGTACACAGCTTAAAGAGCACAGAAAAAGGAAAACAAAACAGGAAAGAAAATGAATGTGTTTGATGTGCTGCTCTTTCATGAGTCATACTTAGCCATTTTATTAAAGACAGACTAGTGTAGATTGGTGGGCAGTTTGAATTATTTTCTAGAAATCAGAATATTACCACGTATACTTACTTCAAATATTACCGCACATTAGTGGCTTGTAACTGCAGTGTGTGTGTGTGTGATGGTGGGTGTATGTAGTGGTGTGATCAAAATAACATTATCACAGTTTCATACAGTTTCCTTTATCTGTTATGTCGACATCTGGGCACGCAATTAGCATTTAGCTTTACTGCTGTGTAGCCTTCTCCAATCCTAGCAGGAGCCCAGGCTAATTTAGCCAATACTTTGTTCGTCTTAATGGGCAATGGCACATACAGTATTTTTTGTGACACTCAAGGCTTTTTTTCTTCCTTTAAAGAGTATGGAGCATTTTCAAAGATCAAGCCATGCTGAGAATCTGAACACACAAGTTGTCTTGCCAGGAGGAATGTAAAAAAAAAAAAGCATGACAATTTTTCTCCACATTGTGGCAGGAAGTTTCAAAGGTGAACACTTCAACGGAGCTACCTGTAGAGATAGCTTCTTTTGGCTTTTGTTGCTGAAATGTATTTTTGTTAAAAGGGTCTATTTTTAACCTCAAAGGTGCCTTTAGTTTTAAAAGCCCACAGTTTAAAACCTGCAACACAGGAGAGGAGGGTGAAGAAAAAGAGTTTTTTTTTCTATATAAAAGGCCGCCTTTGCCCGTGAAAACAGACGAGCAGCTGAGAACTGCCAAGTGCTGGCAAAAGTTGCACCGTATGAGAAAATATAAGAGTGAAGGAGCGGGTACAGAAAAGAGAGATTCTCAGGAGGATCATTAAAAGTTATAAGCGGTGTGTTAATCTGCTGGCTGAGGGAGAGAGGAGAGGGAGAGAGAGTTTTTTCGGGGGGAGTAGGGTGAAAGGAATTAAGATGCAAAGCGCCGAAGAGGCATCGCAGCGCTCGCCTAGGTCGAAGCTTGTTTGACACGGGATTAAGCGGCAACAATGTAGCCATTTCCCCACTTCCTGCGTCATCGCCGCCATCACTGCCACCATTTCCCCCTTCGGCTTACCGTCTCCCCCTGGCAGAGACCCGTGGGGGTGAAAAAATGACTCAAGTTTTCCATGGGTCAGAATTAAAGAGCTGCACAGCAGAGAGGAGAAAGACAGAAGGAGTCCACCCTCATTTGCTTTTTCGGTGTCCTCTCTGTGCAACCTGCTCCCGCTCTTTCACTTGCGGCAACGTCCTTGTTGTTGTTTTTTTCACAAGGCTTGCTGTACTCTCTCACACATGAAATATACATAGACGCAAAAGAAGAATAAAAGCTTGTGGAGGCTGGTTGGTTGGCGATGCGAATGGCAAAGGGAGAGAAATCTAATTTCAGATTTCTTCAGGGCCGAATAAAGGGGTAGGGTGGGGGAGGGGGTGAGGCAAGGCCTGACTCATGACTTTGAGAGTGTGGTGCCAGAGCTGGACTTAATCGAATTTGGAGGAGGAGGAGGAGGGGGGAAACAACAAATGAGGGCTTGTCTGAGATGTTTCCTCTCGTGTCTGCACTTCTGCTTGTGAGTGAGAGCATGCATGCCTGTGTGTGTGTGTGTGTGTGTGCGTGTGTGTATGTGTGTGTGGATGGGTTTGCAGAAGGAAAACGTTCATTTAGGTGTGGGTGCCAATTTCACAGGTCTAGTGTGTGTGTATGTGTGTGTCTGTGCATCCGTATCAATCCATCCAATCTCCTAACCACGAGTAACTCGGCAGAGAACTGCTGTGGTAGCTCAATTAGGGAAAGCAGGCAACAAATTACATTGCTTTAATTTTCTCTGCCACTGTGTCTCCCCTCATCCATTTGCTGTTCTCCTGTTTCCCCCTCTCTCTACGCTTTCAGGCAGTCTCTCTCTTTCTCTCTCTCTCTCTCTGTCTTTCTCTGCAGCATGCCTTGGCTCTGCTTCTGACTACATCCAAGCCTTTAAGAGATGTCTGACAGACAGCTGACCTCAGCTCACCACCCCCCTGCCCCTACCCCAAGCCCTCACGCCCTCACCCTCGCTCCATGCCTCCCAGACAGCAAGGGGTAGGCATGGAGGCTGGCCTTGGGGTGGGGGTGGGGGAGGGGGGGCTGCCAGTCTGCCTCCGCCTGTGACCTGTGAAGGAGAAAAAGGAGCTGAAGCAACCAATTAGACGGCCCTAAACAATAGCAGACGCAGCAGCAACAAGAAGAAGAAGAAAGAGAAGACCCGTTTCCTCCTTGAGACACCGAACACTGAACACTAGCCTTAACCTTGCTTATAATTGGCTCAGCATGGTCGAAATCAGAGAAGCTTAGCAACTCTCTGTGCAGTGAAATAACATCTCAGTCAGAGGCTTTAAGGTCGTAAGGAAATGGAGTGTTTGTGTTTGTGGTTTTTTTTTGCATTCTAATGGGCTCAGCAAAAAGAATTGCTGCTCGGAATCCATTATTTTAGCTCACATCACTAAAGGGTGCCAACCTGAGACTGGGGAAAGGGATTTGAGTCGCAGCATTTTACTGTAATCCATAACCCTATGCTCCAAAACCTCAAGACAGGGAAGGTCTGTTGTTTTTGTCTGTGGTGCAAACAGCCTTCCAGGCAGGGCCTGATGACTTCTTATTGTTTTAATTAAAAAGGATAATTATGAGAGTCAGGCTCCATCTGCAGTTGCCTGGGATCAAGAGCCGCCACCTGTACCACAGGTCCCCTCAGGGTACCCAAGGGATTGTGGGGAAGACCCTGGCAGCACGCCTTATACACCACAGGGATTTGGGCCCCAGGTGGGCCTGATCATACCCCAGAGAAAGTAAGTAAGGGATAATGTATAGTCCGCCGGCCAGTATAGGAAAATAAATCCAGGCAGTATGAAAAGGTTGAACGAATTGATTTTTCTGATATCGATCTGTGGACTATAGATAATCCAGTTTATTATGCAGTCACTTGCCAAAATGATAGATAAAGATATTCCTCCAAGATATCTTTTTTAAGTGATTGGGTTCCCATTTCTTGGCTTCAGCTTAGAAAAAATAGTTCTTCACGCAAATAGAACTTTAGAGATTCACATGTTACGTAGCAACGTATTACTTGCTGACTTCAGGTTCCACTGAATATCCATTAAGAAAAGTGAACAGACTACTTGCGGACTCATATGAAAGATGTGAATCATGCCTTGTAACAGAACTACAACTACAACCCCAGTCTGGTCTGTCCCGGGGGAATAAGCCAATCTTCTTGAAGCCCTCCGAGATGTCTTTGTGGGCAGCAGTCTTAGAGTATTCTGTGTATTGAAAGTCAAATGAGAACTGACGCTTTACGAAGTCTGCCTGGACCAGGCCCATCCTTGAGACCGACAACGATAATACAGACATCAGTCTCCCAGAAATCAAGAGGTCCAGTAGCAACAGAAGGTTTTGATGTGGGTTGAAAATCACAGTTCAAAATGAAATATGGCTTTTCCCCAATCTATTCTTTTTGCAGATGGGCTCTAGAATGGAAAAGCATCAACTGCCTCCTCTATATCTCCAGGTCCAGTCCACGGCGTCTGGGGTCCTTTCAGTTGAGCTTGACAACACCACCACCATGTGTAGCTTTGGCCCTCCTCTAAGTTGCCTTTTCTTAGCCCATACAATCTGCAGAGACGGTTCTTTTGCCACCACCCTGGTGAATGGAAGGCCGTGTTGGTTCATCCATGTTACAACTCCAACGCTTCCTCCTCACCAGGGGTCAGCGCCCCCTTAGGGTATATTACGTACTTAAAAAAATATGAAATTCATGTTCAGTTGCACTATACCTATTAGACAAACTATAGTGATGGCATAAAGTATTGGGCCTGACGAAGCTCCAACAATATGTAATCGGCTAAATAGGCAGTTGTTGTTTGTCTACCTATGGTTTACCACAGCCTTTGCTTGAGATGAAAAGCTAATTAAATCCACTGAGGAAGAAGTGAGGAACAGGATGAGGCATCCAATCATGTAATTATCTTTGGCACTGAGGCATTCCACCAGAACAGATCTGTGTTACGTCCTCCTCCCCCTAGGGGTCGCTGTTTTCCCCTGTGCTTATTTCTGTTGCTTTGCCTACTGCTTTGCCTGTGTGCAGGTGTCGCCTGTCAGCTGGGGGCGGAGCCCGATACGTCTTCAGGCCAGGATGGTCGTCCAGAAGTCTCCACGCCACGCCACACATTCTTAATAAATGCGTTAATAAAAAACCCTAGAAACGAGCCCCCTCTGATTTCTCTTCATTTGTTGCGTATCAGACTAGCTGGTTCGTAACAATCTCCCACACCGAGAAAGGCTGGAGTTATCAGAACCACCCGTCACTATGTTGGAACGATAGCTGTTTTAGACCCATGCGGTTTGTGTTTATGGTAAACATGCAAATCTTAATTCTAAATATTTCGTCTGTATGAGGCGTTTGCAGTGGACTTGAACAACTGAGGTCATTTACTTTAAAAGCAAGCATATTTTCTTTATGCTGCTGTTTGTGCGACTGTGTTTTTGGGAGTTGTAAACACCTGCATAGTCTCCTAACTAAGACACGACAGGTAGAGATCAATGCAGGATGGATTTCTGCTGCATGGGAGTCTCTGGGCTGCAGAAAGCCGTCACACTCATCATGCGTCACAGTCAGAGGCCTCTGTTTCACTTGATAACAGTGACACTGACACTGACAAACAGTTATGGGTGTTTAGCCGCGCTGGGACCCTGTGTGTGTGTGTGTGTTTGTACACACATGTGTGTGTGTTTGTACACACATGTGTGTGTATGTGTGAGTGCATGCATGTGTGTATGTGAGTGTGTGTATATATACACATACATATATATATATATATATGTGTGCATATGATGGAGTTTTTGTGTGTGTATGAGTGTGTGCGTGTTTGTGTGAATCTGTATCTGTGTGTATATTTGTGACTTGTGTGTGTGTCTGTGTGTGTGTGTGTAGGGGGGGTATATCCCATTGGCCAAGCTTCTTAATATCCATAATTTTCTCTCTGCCACATCCCTTCCTCCTCGCTCGCGCTCTAACACTCTCCTTGATTAACAGGAACTGTCTGCACCCACGATGCCTTGCTGCTGGGGGGGGGGCTAGAACATCAGTGTGGAGCGTCACTCTTTTATTGACGTCTCCCTTGTTCTTGCATTCATTCGTCCCTTTCCACCCTCTCCTCTTCTCCCAATCTATTTCTTTATCTCTCTCTGTCTCCCTTTCTGGTCTATCTACCTATATATCTTTGTGTCCTTCTCACTCTCTTACTCAGTCGCTCGCTCTCTGTTACTCTCTCTCCTTCTTGTGTCTGTAAAGCTAAAATAGCTGATATATCACTCAATCCAGTGCTCTGCGTGTCTCACTGGCCAAGGACGCACTGCTTCACTCTAAACTAATGAAGTGAAATAGAAAGATAGAAAAAAAAGAGAGGGGGCCAAGAAACATGAGGGTAAGGAGGAAGAGATAGAAGGAAGGGAGACTGAGTCACTTCGTTAGATTGGATCCTTGGATGGATGCTCAAATCTCAGACCAGACAGAATGAACCCAAAGGCCTTTATTTGGTATCCCACTACCATTGTGCACACAGCTCTATATTCAGAGCATTTCTTCTTACTTTTCCTCTTAGAATAACACCATACCATATCTACCATTTGGTCACAAATGTAAAGACCATACCATATACTATAAGGTTACAAATGTAAAGACCATACCATATCTACCATTAGGTCACAAATGTAAAGACTTGGATACAGAAGCTCTAGCTTTAGTTTGGCAAAACTACAATGGAAAATCATATACTTAAATTTAACACTTATATTTGGATTTATAATTATAATATCATGGCCCTATGGAACTATGTGTTGTAAATACATGGAATATCCTATCATGTTGGATGAATGTGTATTTGTGTCTAGTGAAATGCTTATTGGATTTATGCTTTCTTCAACATTCACATTTATCATGAGTTTTTTCTACAGTAGCAGTAGACAGTAGCACACGTAGGCTTTCTCAGCAAAGCATGGAATCATACCCTTGTGAAGGCATGGGCACTGAAAACAACTTTTACTAATTATGGAAATCCTATAGGCTTATTTAACCTATTTTAACATTCTAAGCAATGACTCTGGATAATGTTGAGTGCCCCCTGCAGTTTCTGGGCACAGATATTGTGCCTGTGAGGAATCCTTCCAGAAGAGGACAGGATTGTCCCGCCCTATCCTACGTGAGCCCCCCAAAGCTATGACTCACATAGCGAAGATGCCCATTTAATACACATCCAGAGCCAGTTACTGCAGCGTCACTCTCCTGACGGACTAGAACATGTGACCGTAATCCCCAAGTAGTCAGGAAACTTCAGACTTCCTCCGCACTGCCCAAGGGGGCAATCTGGAGCCGCCATGCTTTAAAATACTTAAACGCGGAGCTTACAGGAGAAGGCAAGTAGGAAAGAGAGCGGAAAGGAGAGATTCGGTGAGGGTGGTGATGTGGATGGAGAGAGAGAGAGAGAGAAAAGGAGGAAAGAAAGAAGGAAGAGAAGAGGGAGAAATTAAGAAGAGAGAGAGAGAGTCTGATAAAGAGAGAGAGAGAGAGAGGAGAAGGGAAGGAGAGAGATGAGGTGGGGTTGGGGGTTGGGGTTGGGGGAGGAGGGTCTGTAGCTCAACTGGAAAAGCTGCTTATGCCCCAGCAGCAGTGTGCTGACGTTTAGGCCCAGAATAATGGAGCCTGTTAAAGCTAAGTGCTTAGTCAATCAGAGGACACTCTCTCTCTTTCTCTCTCTCTCTCTCTCTCTCTCACTCTCCCTCCCTCCCTCTCTCTTTCTCTCTCTCTCACTCCCTCTCCCTCTCTCTCGCGCTCTCTCTCTCCCCCCTCTCTCTTTTTCTCCCTCTCACTCTCTCTCCCCCTCTCTCCCTCCATCAAAAAACCTTACTTACTGCATATGGGGATTTATATTGGTTCAACACTAAACATGTCTTATGCCTCTAAAATGTAATGTTGTAAAATGATGTGCAATATATCGCATTTGGACATTCATGCATTTTGCAAGAAAAGTTATGATAACAGAATAATGATAACAATGCACCCACATCTCTCTCTCTCTCTCTCACTTTTACTCTGACTGTCTCTCGCTCTTGCTTGCTTTCTCTCTCAATTCAATTCAAAGAAGCTTTATTAGCATGAATGTTTTTTTAACACTATTGCCCAAGCTGTCTCTCTCTGGCCTCCACTGCAGCCTTCAACAGATACTTTGATTTTAGCACATTTTGGTAGGGAGACACGCTGTTTTCTTCTGTTCTCACCTTCCCAGATGTGTTTGTTTTTCTGTGTTGATTCAAAAAACAAGCAGCATCAGTGATGGGTTGTGCAGTTAAAACTTCCTCAGACTAAAGCAATGCCCCATGAAATGTTTTCTCTCTCCCTTGCTTACTCACTAATTTACGCAATGTTATGGCCGGTTCACACTACACGATTTCAGCCCGATTTTGCCCCGATTTCTTCGTCGCCGACAAATTTGCAGGATCGGGCCCAATTTTGAAAAGTCTGCGACGAGGTGAGGTCTTGTAGTGTGACATGCTTGTGACCTGCAATGTTTTTGTCTGCGACGTTCGAAAACCCCACGACGAAAAGTCTGGCATGTCAGAATTTTTGGGGGAATCGCAATGACGTATCCATTGTTGACATAGCGTAAACCTTGCATAAACATCACTCTGGCCTGTATAACGAATGTCCAGCCTGATAAACAGTTTTTTTTGTAAATGTAGGTTACAAAATGTTGGTTTTAAAGTAGTCTATTTCCAGTCTTACCCGGAAATTTACGTTTGATAGCCTACCTCAAAAGTTTACGTAGCCTATCAAAAGTAGCTAGCTGTTACCTAGGCAATTAGATACAAAGATTCATGATCTTGTAGTGTGGCCAGTCTTCCGACCAAGACGAAGCCCGAAGTCGTGGCTCTGTGATCGCATAGTGTGACATGTTAAATTGTGAAGGAATGTTCGACAATCGTGTAGTGTGAACCGGCCATTAAAGGGCAACGAAAACAGTACACCTTCACTGATAGGATTCTCCACTTGCAAGAGCATGAGTGTAGATGGGGGGTTATGGGCTAGTGTTAATGTAGGCTATATCAGAACAATGACAGACACACTTAAATTACACAAAACAATAACATAGCACTTTTTCTCCTTCCAAATATAAACCAGGAGAAACTCATTACTCAATTAAATCTGGCTGTATTGTATCATTGGTTATATTTTAACTGCAGTGCATGAGTGTAAAATGTGTGTGTGCTTGTGTGTGCGTGCGTCCTGTGTCCTTGCAATTCCCAGTAGCAATGCTGAGTAATGAGAGAGATTTAAAAGAGTGAGTCAGAGGGGTTTATGCTTCAAAACCCCAGTCTCTCTCACTCCCTCTTTTCTGCCCTCGCAGCACAGAAGCTGCCACGAGACCGAGTCGCCACCATGAAAATACAACATTCTCTAGTCTGCAATAGATGCCCCTCCTTGAGTTTACAAGCAGTTATAGATATGTATTTACTTAGCTTTGATACTTATCAAAACCCTTAAAGTCTGATGTATATGTACTGTATGTCTGTGTGTGTTGTAAATGGAAGGATTCTGTAGTCTTAAGTAAAGGTTAATGGAAGAGAATACAAATTAGGGCCTGAGTTATTCTGATGATAAATTGGTCGGGGAATATGTGTGTGTGTGCGTGTGTGTGTGGGGAGGTGTTTGCGTCACATAGAGGAGACGGTAACACATTTATGGAGCAGCTGGAGAGAACCTTAATTGCCTGTGCTAAATTCAAATGATACCGTAATCTCTTTTGGCACCGTCATTAATATTTATATATCATAAGGACCACCATTAAAGAGAGCTAGCGTACTCTCATATAGATGCAGGCACACACACGGACACACAAATGCATACACAAATTTCATCTCATTTTCTCATATATATGCAACTGTGGGTTTGTCTGTATTGCCCGGCATATAAGTGTTTTGAGTGTTAGGGTTATCTTTTATTGGAGGTGACAGATGAAATGATTGAGAAAATTTAGAGATGAAAAGATGGAAATGAGTCCAACCACAGAGCCTCAGCTGTGGAGGGGACATGTCGAGATGCTGGCATTTGGGCAGCTGAAAACATTTAAGGCAAACTCAGGGAACTTGATCTATGTGACCTTACTCGCTAAAACCAATGGATTTACATATTTGGGGGAAATAGGCTGTAAGCTAAATATTTCAACATTTAACACTGATTCCTGCAGTGGCTAATTCAGTTTAAGTTAGCAAAAAAAAAGCTTATGTCGTTTACAGTGCCTTTAAACACAATTCTTGTGTCTTCCCATGTTTAACACATAAAATGTTTTTAAGAAAGAAACAGGGTATACTGAGTGAAATCTCATGGCTGACAGAGACAAGCCGACAAATAGTCTCCTCCTGTCAACTAAGTGTTTGAATTCATCACTATGGAGACACGATGGAGGCCGGTGGTGGGGCTCTGCAGCTCGGCATCTGAAGGGTCAGAACCTTCCCGGCGCTGCGCATCTGCGAACAACCATCCTTCTTGAACACCCATCTCTGTGATAGCTCTAATGAGCTGTCCTGGTCTCCTCATCAGAACAGTACCCATGTTTTTCTCTTCCACTGCTTTTTTTCTTTTAAATGTGTCTTTTTTTACATAATAAACCCATAGTTTGGGGAAGACAAGAGACAACTCTGGATGCTCATTAGTTGAAAGGTCAAAATCACTGCTGCTTTGGGAAAGAAAAAAAAAGATTTGTGGAAAGCATTCAAAAATCCGTTGCTTGTCTTGTCTTCTAGGTTTGTTTACCTCAGAGTGGGCTTTCTTTCTTGACAGACAAATCTGATGGAAAAGCACATTTGTTAGAAGAAGTGGGAACATCAGTTGTGTGATTTTTTGTGTGTGGCTATGAGAGACTTTTTCAGATTCAGAACAGACCAGGCTTGACATACCAAAGAGAGAGAGATAGAAATAGAAGGGGGTATCTGAAAGAGGGGGAGAGATGCTACACTTAGGCCACTGCCACACTAACCTGAGAAACACACTGACCGGAACGGATTCGGGGTTAGTCAATCGCGGCCAGACAAAGCTGTGCTGCGCTGTGCTGCGCTGTGCTGCGCTGTGCTGCGGCCACACACACCCATTGAAACTGGTGAATCTGCTGTAGTACATAATCAAGGCCTGTTGGTGGCGCTGTGAAGGGTGCTACCGGAAACGGAGAAGAAGACTCGGAGAAGAAGACGACGACAAGTTACAACTAGTTAAGTTAGTGACAGTTCAGTTTGTCGCCAAGTAGTTGACCATACTGTGCCGTATACATTTCCAATGCTTAAATCATCATTGTTCGACCTGTATGTGATGCATTATGTGCATACCTAATGAAAGTAAGGGTTTTCATGAAGTTGCTACTGTGATAGATCGTGTATTAAATACCACATTTTGGGCTACCTTCTAGTGCTATTAGTAGTGATTAGCATGCTAAGCGGAGATTTAGCTATGTTCTGTTCTTATGTTGATACACTGTAATAAAGATGTGTTCAATCCTGCTAAGATTTCGACTGGATGAGATATGAATGAGATCCATGTTGCCTAGTGTAATGTCCACTATTATATGTATCTAGTAATATTAGTTGAGTTATTGCTACACAATAACAATTACACATGTTAATGTAATTCAGTGCAGTGCTAATTAGTCCCCATAAAGAAGACTGCTTTGGTAACTCAGTGAATAATACGTGCCCTTCTTAGATTGTTGTTTGCCAGCCATAAACAGAGCAGAAGACTTACATTTTTTTGTTTTTATTGCGATTGGGAAGATGAACGTGACTACTTGACAGCTTCCAGCGTTAACGTGGGATAATTACGTCATCAGATTTGCGAATTCAAACCCGATTTGCGGTCAGACAGGCTCTGATAGCAGGGTAGATTGCAACCTTCCCACTCTGGAGAGGGGATTCTAAGGCCAAGGCCAGACTAAGCCGATTTTCATACTTTCCGGAACGTAACCTTGACAAACTGGCCTCCCGGCCAGATAAATCTGCCATTTGGAGCGTCACTTACCATCAAGGTTAGAATCCCCTCTCCAGAGTGGGAAGGTTGCAATCTACCCTGCTATCAGGGCCTGTCTGGCCGCAAATCGGGTTTGAATCCGCGAATCTGATGACGTAATTATCCCACGTGAACGCTGGAAGCTGTCAAGTAGTCACGTACATCTTCCCAATCGCAATAAAAACAAAAAAATGTAAGTCTTCTGTTCTGTTTATGGCTGGCAAACAACGATCTAAGAAGGGCACGTTTTATTCACTGAGTTACCAAAGCAGTCTTCTTTATGGGGACTAATTTGCACTGCACTGAATTACACAACTAATATTACTAGATACATATAATAGTGGACATTACACTAGGCAACATGGATCTCATTCATATCTCATCCAGTCGAAATCTTAGCAGGATTGAACACATCTTTATTACAGCGTATCAACATAAGAACAGAACATAGCTAAATCTCCGCTTAGCATGCTAATCACTACTAATAGCACTAGAAGGTAGCCCAAAATGTGGTATTTAATACTCGATCTATCACAGTAGCAACTTCATGAAAACCCTTACTTTCATTATGTATGCACATAATGCATCACATACAGGTCGAACAATGATGATTTAAGCATAGGAAATGTATAAGGCACAGTATGGTCAACTACTTGGCGACAAACTGAACTGTCACTAACTTAACTAGTTGTAACTTGTTGTCTTCTTCTACGAGTCTTCTTCTCCATTTCCGGTAGCACCCTTCACAGCGCCACCAACAGGCCTTGCATATGTACTACAGCATATTCACCAGTTTCAATGGGTGTGTGTGGCCGTAGAACAGCGCAGCACAGCTTTGTCTGGCCGCGATTGACTAACCCCGAATACGTTCCGGAAAGTATGAAAATCGGCTTAGTCTGGCCTTGGCCTAACCTTGACGGTAAGAGACGCTCCAAATGGCAGATTTGTCTGGCCGGGAGGCCAGTTTGTCAAGGTTCCGTCACGGTTAGTATGAAAATTGGCTTAGTGTGGCAGTGGCCTTAGAAAACCAACACAATCACTGCTAACTCTCCCCAGGAGGCTGAGCGTTCATCAACAACATCACACCATCCCTGTCTCCCAGTCCCTCCTCTTCGCACCCTCGCTCCTGTATCTGTGCAGGGGTCTCCCCCCACAGCGCAGCCTCATCAGAGGTGTGAGATTGGAATTGAATGTCCTTAGAAGCAGAGGCTTTGTTCCCCAAACGTCCTCTAACCCACACAAACAAGGCAGGTGAAGGATAGTGGAGATTAGCTCTCAACAAGTCCTCCAGCAGCACTTCACTGTATCTTACACCTAAAACCAGATCATAAACAAGACCTGCTCTCAAACAATGAAGAACAGGGTGTCTCTATGACAAGAACATGGAGTGAGGGGAGAGAATTATGAAAGGGAGGTGAAAGCAATGACACAAGCAATCTGTGAGATTCAGCGCCATCCTGAAAATCAAGGGTCTGAAGCTCAAATTACGCCGATGAGCGTCCAGTCTGGTCATTGGGGGGCCAGATTTTTTGGATCCATTGGCTTGCCTATCACAATACTGACTGTAGATACCATTTTTGAGTTGGCAAATCTATCATGTGTGATCAGTGGTACAATGGTTAGTAGGGGTGTGCAAAAAAATCGATTCACATTCGTATCGCGATTCAAGTGCTTCCGATTCAGAATCGATTCATAGAATTCCAAAAATCGATTCATATATATAAAAAAAAAAAAAGATTAACGCTCTTTTTGGCTTCGCAAACTGTGTAGTAGGCTAACGTTACGGTTTGAGTGATGGTGAGCACGATACGGCGAAATGGTTGATAAAAAGCTTCTGAATAGAAAGTTTACCTTTAAAAGTTGTGTTGTGCAAAAGAAGCGAGCTTCACTGTTGTCTGAAAATGTCAACAGGCAGCTGGCTGAAAGCACAGAAGTAGTAGGCTTACATTTTATTGGTAACCTAACTGTTACGGTTCATTGTTTTTGAAATAAGAGGCCTGACTTCTATGTTCACAGCAAACTTGAAAAAAAGATAATATTAAGCCATGGTTTAACTGCACTGTAGGCTGAGTCTGAAATGTGCACTTTATAATTTTATTTTGTACCGCCCTGTTTGGCAATGTTGTTTTTCAATAAAATAAAACATTGCATAAAGTAAGCCAATCCACTTTTCCATGATAAGAGCATTAAAATAAAATTTGCGAATAATTAATTTGCGATTAATCGCGATTCATTTTGAGTTAACTATGACAAAAATGCGATTAATCGCGATTAAATATTTTAATCGTTTGACTGCACTAACATTTACATACTGTGAATCAATTTTTTTTAATCGAGAATCGATTTTGAATCGAAAATCGATTTTGAATCGAATCGTGAGCCTTAAAATCGGTATCGAATCGTGACATTTTCTGAATCGTGCACCCCTAATGGTTAGTGTTGTTTAATAACAAGTAGCTGACTTGAATTCCAATTCCTGGGTAATGCAAGATGCTTTTTGGATAAAGGTGTTTGTTTAGGTTGCTCTTTAGGATCACTTTGTCCCATTGATAGCCCATGACTTACATATACAGCAGTTATAGTGGGATATCTATGGTTCCTTCATACATGCACATTTCAAAGCAAATGCTGTACTGCACCACTTATGTATAAACAGTGGTGTAGTGGTCCCTGGAGAAGTGGGTATACTCTTAATTTAGATTTTTTTTTTAAGCAGCCCATACAGCACAGGATTAACGACCTGTTTTGAGAGGTGGGTATACTCAATGCTGACTAAAAAAATAAGTGGGTATACTCTGTATACCTGCGTATACCCTGGACTTCACCACTGTGTATAAATGTTAACAATGCTTCAAACACACAAAACAAAGCAGATCATTGAAAAAAAGTTTCAGCAAAAATCAAAAGTTTTATTTTATATAATAAATATATGGGCCATTCTACCGAATTCGTGTTATATGCAGTCCCTCAACAATAAAAACTATTTACAAAACAATTAGGTATTTAGGCATAGATATTTACTAAGAAAATGTAATGGTTTATATAAACCCAATGCATTAAATGAGATAGTGATAAGCTAAATAAATACAAAATCATCATTTATAGGGTACTTTCTATTGGGAAGTAGCTGTCCCCAACCCTGACATCTAAATTTCAATGCCTGTAAATAACACTTTTCAATTTTTTTAGATTTTTTTCAATGATTTAATTTCAAAGATCTTTATGATTGGGTTGAAACAGAACTTGGAATATTTAGATTTATTGTGGGTTTAATTTTTAAATCAATTAACTATACTCAAAAAATCATGTCCCTAGTTTTCATGTCACTAGTTTTCATGTCACTACCGAAACTTACACTACCGAAGTTTTAGCCCATTGGCTGATTCTGTGTTTTAGCCACGACCCTGCATTTTTGACCATGCAGTGACACTGCATACCTGACCCTCATGGTTGAATGGTAAGTAGCTACATCCCATAGTTTTTATATAAATGTGTTCCAAAGTCTGAAAATCGACGTGTAACCTTAAGAATTGTCACTACCGAAACCCATGTTTTCTTCAATTAAGTAAACCTTTTGGGGTTTCATGCAAATTATTATGTTTGTATGTGTGTACACCTCTTCAAATATTTGTTTGCAAGCCGTGTGCTTGCTAGAATTCTTTATTTATGCTTAAAGTTAGCTAGAATTGTCACTACCGAAACAGTCACTACCGAAACATATGGTAGTGACCTGATGATTTCTGTACTGAAAAAATTAAATGGTAAGTAGTTCAATCCCATCATTTTTAAATACATGTGTTGTGTGGACTAAAGGGGGACCCAAAGCACCTTTTGGAAGATTTTGGGAGAGAAATGAACATCCATCCAACAGTGCAGTCACTACCGAAACACTGGATGTCACTACCGAAACAGTGCAGCACTACCGAAACACAGGATGTTTTGTAAAAAATTAAGTATATTGAGTAATCAACTAAAATGTTATGATACTGATTGGATTAATGTATGTTCAATTTCATCAATCAACAACTCTGGAATCAATATGATCAGTATTTTGCATTTTACAAAGAAATATTGCACTTAGATTTTGATGAATTGTATAAATTGAATTTGAAAATTTGGTAAAAAAAAATCATTTTTATGGATTTCATTGTGAAAACCTTCAAGAAATATTTGTAAAAATACTCTTCAGAGAAGGGAAGGAAACACAATCTGAACAGATGTGATGTTTCGGTAGTGACAATTTTTGGAAGAGGAAAAACATTTCAACACATTCTGAAAATATAAAAATGTACTGTTCTTTTACTAGATATGTGTACTTTAGATATGGTACAATATAGGCCTACATACGGACAAAGGTTTGGGAATAAAACATCAAAAAAAAAATCAAAATATTTCCGACCTGACTTTGCACCAATTCGGTAGAATGGCCCCTTTTTCAAATGTTTAATTTATCTGTCAAAATACAGCATCTTTCCATCTATAGTGATCTAAAATGAATAGTTTACTGATGTGCTAATCATTGATGGTACACAGTAGCCTATGTTGTTATTCCTCGGAGCTACTTCAAAGACAGACCAGCATGCTCCATTGCGTCACACAGTTGCTCAATACGGCCTTGCATTGGTTTTACACAAAGTAATTCCTCTGTCACTTCTAACTGGTTGTTAACACCGCGGAAGAAATCGCGAGCTAAGCATTATCATGTGTATGATATCAGTACTCTCGTCAAGAGCCACAGAATACGCACTAAAACCTTTGCCTTTGACTCTCTTGATTTTTTTTTCTGATAATGGCCGCCGAACTATACACAGTCCTGTTTTTTATTCGTTTACTTGTCGAAACGATCTAGGACATTCCTTCAAAATACATAATTAAATGATTTTGTTGCCATTTCGTGACTTCCTCAAAAAAAAAAATACTACTTCACGCAGATAGATCTTTAAAGTTGTCGATATCGCATAGATAGCACAATAGAGTGTATGGCCGGTTAGCTCAGTTGCTTAGAGCGTTATGCTACTAATGCGAAGGTCGCGGGTTCGATACCCGTACTGGCCAGGTAATCTTATTTCTAAATTTCCCTCGTATCCATCTATTTATCTAGCAACCCATTACTTGCTGATTACAATTCAGTGTCCATTAGGTTGAATGACTGGACTGAAAGACGTGATTTAGAAGCGATAAACACATTAAATGGAACTCTTTGCAAAATTCTGAGGAGCCTGCCGGCCTGGTGAAATCGCTTGGCAAGCTGAATTTGCCCCTCAGGCTATAGTTTGAGACCCTGCTGAAAATGCTGCTCACCAACAGTCACTGCTAGAAGGCTATAGTGTTTAACTTAACATGATAAAGTGAGAATGATAAAGTGAGATTTGCAGTGGACCCCACGCAATGACCAAGGTTATGCTTATTACATGAGCACGTCAGGATTTCACATCTTGCATTTAAAGTCAATTAATTGTTCTTTTCAAACATGGCACATCATACCAAGCCAAATAAGTGTTTTTTAGGAGACCTTTAAATAGTAAAGTAAGTAAATAAGGTCTTTATATTAAGCACATTTGTAATACATTTAAACCTGAATTCTCATCCTCCTGGTCGATTTTTTAATATGCCAACACCCCCTGTTTTATGTTAACATCCAAACATAACATGCTTCAGTTTACAACTAAAATGGTTATTACAACATAACAATCGCTCTAGCTGTTTGCAAAAACTCTTTGTTTAACGCTGTTAAACGCTAACTTTCGGCTGACCACAGGTAAAACGTGCACTTCAAGAGATATCTGACCAGTGGCCAAATCATGACAGGCCTCAGTGAACTTCTCATTACAGTATGTGTGCGAGTGTATGTCTGTCTCTGTGTTTCCCCAACCTAAGCAGATGCTGGAGCTAAAGGCTGTCGGACAGGTTGATGAATGACCAGGACAGCAGGACTGAGCACCAGGATGCTGATGACAACATCCTCCCTAATTGGCACATTTTTAATTGAAAAAGAAAAAAGGGACAGCAGGGGAAGATGAAGAAGGAAGAGGGAGAAAAAAAGAAACGAAGAATAATGAGAAAATGCTCACTATGAGTCCGACAGTGAAAAAGGAGATGATGAGAAGAGGAAAACGGAAAAACAACTATCTACCAGCAAGACAATCCTGACGATGATGGTGAAAGATACTAATAGGAAGGCAAGGCAAAGGGGAAGGACTGACACTTCCCTTCTTCACGAGGCCAGTGGCTTTAGAGTAAAGGATACGCCGGGATACAAAAACACTTGTGGCCTTTTCTCATTTCCTAATTGAGCCGGTGGAGTAAATTAGACTCTGACTTTCTTTGCGTAAGGGAAATTAAGGCCTCTTTCAAATCAATGGGATGTAAAGTGCCCCATTTTCAGCTTTTCGTTTGATGGGCAGACTGCATCGAGGCATGAATCAGCATCTTAAACAGATGCGACCTGTGCCTCTGTCTCCCTCTGGGCCCTTCGCTGGTGTCTATCCCAGCCCCCTGGGATCAACCGTCAAGCCTCAGGTCTGTAGGAGATACACAGGCTACAGGCTACTTTCCCTGGTGTTAAAAAAAGATTGGCAGGTTATCACTGCACTCTAAATGAGACAGATTAACGATGCCTGATACTGCGCTTTGAATATAGGGGTTATTTTAGACTCTTGTTATATTTTATATTCTTCCTGTTTCTGATGCACAGGAAATTATGTTCATTTCCTCCCTATTTGGACTGGCACTTTTGACAACTGAAAAGAGAGAAGAATGAGAGAGAGGGAAATAAAAGAAGAAAATCCAAATGAGGGAGTGGAGGGAGAGGGAAAAATGGAGGCATTAGTGCTATTTCTCAATGAATAGAGTGCCATTTCTCCATCTCCGAATGTGGTGAACGCCGCTTGCTTTTGCCATCACAGCCGCCAATCCAGATCCTTTCAAGGGAAAAAGAAGCGACCGGAAACAAGCGGCGACACTCCAAACTCATGGGCCTATTCAAAAGAAATGGGGGGACAGACGAAGGGGGGACTCCACTTTGAATATTTCTCATTTCACAGACCTTCTCATTCATTCACAGACACACGCAGCCCTTTGCCAGACTTAAGCACCCACCCCACACCCCATTCATGATTCAATGAGAGCAGAAAAAGGAATGAGAATAGAAAGAATGAATCAAAGAAGTAAAGACTAAAACGTCCCTCTGGAAAGGGGTGGGTTTTTTAAAGATCATTTAATAACAGCTTTCCTTATCGTATCACGGCAAGCCCAAACCTAAGGACTCGCCCTCACTGGAAAGAAGATAATTTCATGCACGAGATAATTAAATGAATGCTTGACAAAGTTGGAGTCTGAGGGGATAGGGGGGAAAATAATGGAAAAATCTCTACTGCTTAAATAATCAGATTTAGTAATAGACGGGTCTTCGCACACTCAGAAGATATGGCTTCATGCGATTTATACCGATTTATGATTGTATTTACGGTTCGGCTTCAACAAAGGCTAACATGTCTGTGGTTATCATTAGATGAAAGCTAACAAGACCCCTCACTTCATCTCCCACACTTACTTTGTATGTATTGGGTTTACCTCATGAACTAATTGTATCAAATTGTATCTCAAGCAACACTGGAAAACTCTACAAATTCTCAACAACAACAGTGGCATCTTGAGGCACCTGTCACTTCCCCTGAAGTAAACAATCATGTTGCCTCCACACTTCACGTCAAGCATTATCTTCTTATATGGTGTCATCCATCAGAGTCTTCAGAAAGAAGAATAGTTGAAGTTGATAATAAATAGAGGTTTAGGAACGGAAATTGCCCCTGCAAATCACCACAGATAGGTTCATCATAGACGGAAATAGAGGATGACACCCAGTCAGCGTTCTGGCAGCACCATACCCCGGTGAGATAAATCCGGCAGAGTTAGCATCTCGGCACAGAGTGATTTATTTCCAGGAATTAGCAGCTAATGCATCAGCGTTAGCTTAACAATGGCAGAGGCCGTGGTGTGCACCAAGGGGAATAATCAAGGGTTAGGCATCACATTATTTCTGCCACGGAGCCTTTATCTGGGCAAACGCGCATTCATCACGCAGAGGGGGGCAGAGATACGGTGTTTCAGAGGTGTCAGGGGAACTGAAAGGGCAGGAAGTGAGAGGGAGGATGAAGTGAAACTGACTGAATGTGTGTGTGAGAGAAAGGGTGTGAGAGAAAAGAAAAGATTAACTATAAGAAACCGTTTGGGACAAATACTTCACTTGCACTTTTATATATAGGTACTAGGAAGCACTTGCACATACATGCATACTCCCATGCATGTACATACATATATGAACACACACACATGCATGCATAACTTGAGAACATGTTTGTATGAGTATGAGGGTATATGAGTGTTAGTATGTATGTATGTGTGCATTTCAGTAGGTATGTATATGAGTGTGAGAATGCATGTTTGTCAGTGTTGAGTATGTATGTATGCCAGTGTTGAGTGCGTATGTATGAGTGTGGTTGAGTATGTATGTATCCGGAAGGCACCATACCTTGTGTGTGTGTGTGTGTGTGTGTGTGTGTGTGTGTGTGTGTGTGTGTGTGTGTGTGTGTGTGTGTGTGTGTGTGTGTGTGTGCAATCATGTATGTATGTATATGCATCAGAGGAGGTTCTTCCATTGAGGAAACGGAGGAAGAACCTCCCCAAACTTTTTGAGAATGTATCTTTGAAATTGAACTGACTAAACTCCTTTAAAAATGCAGTTCGATATCAGTATTTAATACTATGCATATTATAATTTGTTTCCCTGAGTTAAAATAACATTAGCACCCCCTATCGTAACAAGAAATTACTGCACGGAGGACGTCCTCCCTTTGGCTCCCATTGAAATCAATGGAATCTGTCTCTGATACTTAAAGATTGTTGTAGAAAGATTGCAAATAAAGAGGACGTGCAATGGAGAACGAAGATATTGTTCATGTTTTATTGAACAAACCGTTTCATTCATTGAGCTACAGAGAGAAGGTTAGTATCAAAAGAACCTCCTCTGGCATACATATACTGTACATTTATGCATAACAGTATGCATGTATGTGCAAGTGCTTAATAACAGTATGTATGTGCAAATGAAGTATTCCATTTAGGCCCAACAGTTA
>NC_137924.1:46084650-46117150 GCF_963457725.1 Sprattus sprattus | reverse complement strand
AGATGGCAAATAAGCTACTTACTAGTTCGGCAGACAGTAGTAACCGGGCGGCTTCAGGCATACTTGCATAACGCAGATCTATGCCTACGGACCCTCGTATGGCAATGGAACAAAGGCGATTCTCCATATTAAACGCCATTTTTTTTAAGCTGTTATTTTAGAGTAAAACTGCTAATCCTAACCCTAACCCTGAAGTACAATACCTACATAATGCCACTTTAATTGAGCACAATGCCTCCACACAATTCCTTGCATATCTTTAAACAGGAAGGAACTCTAAGTCTGGAAATGTCTTGTCTAATATGTGTTGAGTGTTTGCACTGCTGTCTGTGTACCATTTGTTTCATGCCACTTGATTTGGCAGTTCTTCTGTTTCCTTCTAGTCAGTGCCAGTGAAGCTCTCTTTCCACATGTTTGGATTTGACTGTTATTGTCTGTGGTGTGGTTCTGAGAGGTGGTTCTTCTGGCCCGGACCAACATGCGGTGTGGGAGTGTGGGAGTGAGGAGGAGGGGAGAGTGTTAGGTTGTCCCCGTGAGGCCGAGGCAGCTGGTGGAGAGTGCGCAGAGCTCCAGCGTCTGTCTCCTCCTATCAACGTCTTCAGCCGTCCAGCTACACCCAGAGCCAAGGCGAAGGCTCCCTATGTCGCTCTTTTCTCTCTCTCTCTCTCTCTCTCTCTTTCTTTAACTCAATCTCTTTCTCTCTCTCTCTCTCTCTTTCTTTAACTCAATCTCTTTCTCTCTCTGTCCCTCTGTCTCATCTTTTTTTCTTTCCCTTTGTTTCTTTCTCACACACTCACTCACTAACTCTCTCACTCCTTCACACACAGAGACAGACTCATACACAAACGCTCTCTGTCTGCCGTCACCCTTTCTTACTCCTGCACCATTCTCCTTGCATGGCACTCTTCCCCATCGGCCATCACCCCATGCCCCTCCTCCACAAACCTGTCTGTTGAGGTCTGCTCATTGCTATCGCTGGTTCAACCTATTTACCTTGTTTGCCTCACTCGTTTCCTCTAACATTTCAGCTTTTTCTCTGAGTCTGCGTTGCCCCCTCTCTATTCCTTTATTCTCCCCTTCCCCCCTGCCAGAAAGCAGCCTGGTCAGTGAGATCTATTCAATCCATTCTTTAGGTATGACAGCTTTGGCAGCTATAGCATTTAGCCGTTATAGAGGAGGTGCTTAATCTTTAATTCCTCCGCTGGGCCCGAGGAGAGAGGAAAAGGACAAAGAAAGAAAAAAAGAGAGAGAATGTAAACATGAGTTACCTGAAAAAAAAATTATGTTTGAAATATGAGAGGGATAGAATAAATAGAGGGGGGATGTGTGAACTAAAAAGAGGGTTCTGCCATAGAGAGAGATATAAGGAGAGAGAATCAGTGAAAGAGAGAGAGCTATAAGGAGAGAGAATCAGTGAAAGAGAGATAGCTATAAGGAGAGAGAATCAGTGAAAGAGGAATATATATAGTCACATAGAGGGACAGAGAGAGAGAAAATTAGATGGATGAAGAAAAATCCTATTTTTATAATCTGCCCATAATTTTGCCTCGTTCTCTACATCACTGGGATGGTTAGGTCAGTCTTTTACTGACCTTCACGCTACACTGACCTGGGCACACACACACATCTATATACTGTATATATAAATACCTGCCATACAGTAGTTTACAGCCTGCTGCCAGCACCTACCCAGGGCCAGAGACCGCAGCGCTCCTCCCTGCTCGTGCCTAATTGGTCGTGAATACACCATCCTCCTGCATCCATCCATCCATACATTAAGAGTGAAACGTGAAAATGAAGACAGTTGAAATTCTCCCATGGCTCCATGCCTCAAGCACACGCCAAAAGAGCTGTGTGACACTGTATACTTACAGTGTAGCAAAGCGCCAATGTCAGACACGTTGATGTGTATGTACTGTATGTATGTATGTGTGTATGTATGTGTCTATGTGTGTATGTGTCTATGTGTCTATGTGTGTATGTGTCTATGTGTGTATGTATGTATGTATGTATGTATGTATTATGTACAGTACATGTATGTGTGTATGTATGTGTGTATGTATGTGTCTATGTGTGTATGTATGTATGTATGTATGTATGTATGTATGTATGTATGTATGTATGTATGTATGTATGTATGTATGTATTATGTACAGTACATGTATGTGTGTATGTATGTGTGTATGTATGTATGTATGTATGTATGTATGTATGTATTATGTACAGTACATGTATGTGTGTATGTATGTGTGTATGTATGTATGTATGTATGTATGTATGTATGTATGTATGTATGTATGTATTATGTACAGTACATGTATGTGTGTATGTATGTGTGTATGTATGTATGTATGTATGTATGTATGTATGTATGTATGTATGTATTATGTACAGTACATGTATGTGTGTATGTATGTGTGTATGTATGTGTGTATGTATGTATGTATGTATGTATGTATGTATGTATTATGTACAGTACATGTATGTGTGTATGTATGTATGTATGTATGTATGTATGTATGTATTTAATATAACATCATAAAAAAATAAAAGATAATCTAAAATATTTCCTAACCTTAAGTTCCTAAATTCCGGTATTAAACGGAAAATACAGTAAATGCTTGAGAGACCCCGCAAATCTGCTCAGTAAAAAGCATGTATATGTTGTCTCTGTATAGAATTTAAACCAATTATATCTTTAAATTATGTCTGTTGCTATCTCTCTGCTACTAGTGAAAAATAACAGACGGACAGATTTTTCCTTTGGAACCAGGACGTGTTAAAATGCTAACGCTGAAAATCACAAACTTCCGGTTGACTCCCATACCCCATTCTGAAATGGTGCGAAGGGCTTTCTACTCTTTCTAAACCCCAAATTCAAGAGGAACGATACTTGCGATAGATTATATCTAATCTAATCCATGAAAACAAAAAAAAAAATACCTTCGAATGAACCAAGCTAGCTGCTAGCAGTTATTTTACAGTTAAATAACAAATTTTGCGCCGATGTAAAAATATATCAAACTTGAAAAATAATTACAAATATGTTATATTTTACATGAATATAAGGTCAAATGTAAGGTCTTTAGCGTGTAATGTTTTGTTTTTCTTTGTTCTCCTGAGGCAAGTGTTTATGTTTTTGACTTTTTCTGTTGTTGGCTTAAGCATCTTCTAGCCTCTTGACTTTAATGACATTATTTGTATTACCATAAAGGGTCTAACAACACATATTGTTAAACCATCAGTCAGGAGGTAGCGATGTGGGGGTTGGCATTTTAATGGAGGCAGGCGCAGTGAGGGCACAATGGGGTTGAGAAACAGGAAGGAATCCCATGCTGGTGTTTGTTTTGGTGCACCAACAGAGACTCTGCAGCCAGCATGTTAACAGAGATGGGAAGAGACAAGTGCCCCGGACCATCTTTTCATTTCCTCTGAGAGAAAGGGTATTCCCCAGACACACAAAGAGAGGGAGGGAGAGAGAGAGAGAGAGAGAGAGAGAGAGAGAGAGAGAGAGTGAGGGAGGGCAAGATTAGCAGGCCAGGATGGAAGGAATATCTAGTGCTCTGAGGCAGAGTGACCTGATTGCACTCTCTGAGGAGACTATGAGTCTGGGGATATCTGCCCATAAAAAAGTATATGTGTGCACATGTGTGTGTCTATGAATACATGCGTGTGTGTCTGCGTGTACATGCTTGTGTATGTTTGAACAGCATATAGGCTCAACAGGTGTGCAGCAAATCCTTCACAGTAAACACTTTTAGCACACTGCATCTTAGCAGAGGTTATATAAAATAGTAATGGTATTGAAACTGTACTGAAATGAACTGAATTTGATCTAAACTGCAGGCTCTAGGTTAGTATTGATAGACCTTTGCACAAGCACATTATCGTGATAATAAGACATTAAAGAGGAGGTCTTTACGACCTTATGATGACCTCACACATGCCTCACTACTGGCAAGACCATTGGTAGTAGCTCAGTATGTGGTGTGAGGGTGATAGCACACCATAATGTACTTGAGCATCCTCAGCAGCCAAAATGACGTGTAAGCCTTTCTCTCTCTCTCTCTCTCTCTCTCTCTCTCTCTCTCTCTCTCTCTCTCTGTCTTCCTCTTTCATTGTTGGTGAAGGTTGTTATGTAGCTAACACAACAGGGTGGATAAAATGTCTTTGTAGAAGCACAATGGAGAGAAAGCAAGTGAGCGATAGCAACTGGGCGCGCGTATGTGCGTGCGAGAGAGGAAAAGAGGAGGCCCCTGTTTCTCCGCCAGTTTGTGATTTAAGCGAGCATGCCGCTGTCAGAGCGGTGGATCTGTGGTTTGCTTTGCAGTCTTAAAATAACCAGAGGACATAATGCTGACAGGCTTCACAACACAGCCGGGCCACGGAGACAAGGGAGAGGGCAAGAAAGAGAGAGAGAGATGCAAAAGCAAAATGCTGGGTGTGAATGTGAATATACAATCAAAATCATATGTTAAAGAAAATATTAATATTAATTATTAAAAAAAGACAGTTATATCAGAGATCTCTGCCTATGTCTCTGCCTATGTTGTGTTACCCAGCATTGCGTAGTGCTCTGCTGTGATGTGGTGTGTGTGTGTGTGTGTGTGTGTGTGTGTGTGTGTGTGTGTGTGTGTGTGTGTGTGTGTGTGTGTGTGTGTGTGTGTGTGTGTGTGTGTGTGTGGCATGGGGGGGTTGGGGGTGTTGACGTGAGGCGTTGTGACAGGTCTGAGTCGGGTGAAGCTGGAGCTGCCTCATGCCTGAGGTCTGCTCGCCGCTCTTCTCTTCTCTCCTCTCTCCTCTTCTCTCTCAGCTGTTGAGGCTGCTTTGCAAGCTGGCCCTGTCAAGGGCTCTCCTGCTCACACACAGGCACACACACACACACACACACACACACACACACACACACACACACACACACACAAACACACACACACACATAGGAGCATGGGGTTATTTAGACCAAAAATCTGTCATATAAACACACACATACATTTGCACTGACACACAAACACACATTCGCATACACACATGTAAATGCACGCTGGCTTTTGGCATGGATACAGTGACCGCGCTCACTATCACTACCTTTCACATTACATCGAATTTGGGAATTCACTCTCCCCCCCCCCTATTTCTTGTCCCTCTCAGCTAACGCTTAGCTGGCCATGGCGTCTTGTTCGACCCTTGTTCGCTGCCCATCGTGTAATATGCTTAGCGACTCTCCAACAAATTTCAATGGCTACAATACTTGTACCAAGTGTAGGCTACTGGCAAGCTTCGATGAGACGATAACTCTACTTGAGTCGCGTCTCTTTAACACAGATTGTAATACTCCGTTAATCGAATCGAGCGAAATTCAGCATATAGATCTAACATTTACCGACACTACTCTGTCCTCTAGCTCGCCCGTGTCAACACCGCAACTCCTACCACCCGATAATTGGGTTAACGTAAAACGAGGAAGTAGGCCTAGTAGAAGACATTTAAAACCCGTACCACACCCGGATCCCATCCCAACTTCAAACCGTTTTTCTTCCCTTACTACCATCGATACTGTTGATAAAGTTCTCGTTATTGGTGATTCCTCCCTGAGGCATATTCAACTCGCAACCCCGGTACAAACAGTGAACTGTATACCGGGAGCTAGAGCAAATGACATTGAATCCCACTTAAAACGAATCGCTGGTCGGAGATTTTCTAAAATAATTATTCACACAGGCGTAAACGATGTCCGCCTACGGCAATCGGTTACCACCGAGCGAAATTTTGAATCGTTATTCGCTACCGCAACACAAATGGCAGACTCTGTAGTGTGTTCTGGCCCTATGCCTATCAACCGCGGCGACGAAATGTATAGTAGACTATCGGCACTTAATACCTGGCTAGCAGAATGGTGCTCACGCAACGACGTGGATTTCATAAATAACTGGCCTACTTTTTGGAGGAAGCCAGGGCTATTACAGAAGGATGGCATCCACCCCTCTAAAGAGGGTGCTAGCCTCCTTTCTCAAAACTTAAAACACCACCTAGTCCAAACGTACTTCTGACAACCAATAACTAGAACTAGAAGGCAGACCTATTACCCCACACTAACTCCTGCTGCACCAGTACATTCTCTGCCCATATTACACCACATACAAACGGTATGTATACCCAGAATATATAAGCCCAGCGCAACTCCCACTAGAAGAAGCATTAATCAGGATAACCTAATAAAGATACAAACCTTATCAGCACAAAATGAAACTTGCACAATATTAAAGCTATGCCTTATTAACATTCGGTCCCTAACATCAAAAGGTGCACTTATCAATGAGTTGATAACAGACAACAACATCCAAATACTTTTCCTAACTGAAACCTGGCTAAAACAAGATGAATTCATAGCCTTAAATGAATCTACCCCTCCAAGCCATGTTAACTGCCACATCCCCCGCAGCACTGGACGTGGAGGTGGAGTTGCTACAATTTCCCTCGCTAATCTATGCATTTCCCCAAGACCTAAATTTAAATTTGCATCATTTGAAGTCCTCGTACTTCATCTTATGCATCCCAACTCAAAAGCCACTAATCCGGTCACTCTTGTGACACTATATAGACCACCAGGTCCCTACACTGAATTCTTATCCGAATTTTCCGATTTCCTATCCACCCTGATTGTTAATTCGGATAAAATCCTGATAGTGGGAGATTTTAATATCCACATGGATAATGAAAATAATAGCCTTACAATTGCATTCCAATCACTGATAGACTCTATCGGGTTCTCACAGCATGTAAACACACCAACTCACTACCATAATCACACCATTGACCTTGTATTAACACATGGCCTAGAAATTGACCGCCCTATAGCTCTACCCCAAAATACTACCCTCTCGGACCACCACCTAATTACATTTAATATGAAATTAGAACTCCGTCCAACATCGGAAATTACACACTTCTACAGCCGTTGTCTATCCGACAGGACTACTGCGGAATTTATATCAAAACTACCCGTCGCCCTCACTTCAGCTCCTACCGCTGGCAAAGTAAATGGCATATGCACTTCCCCACCTTATATCGACCTATTTACTGAAGGCGTCACGCATGCGTTGCATTCAACCCTCGACGCTGTTGCACCACTGAAAAAGAGATTAAGAAAACTGAAAAAACTAGCCCCATGGTACACTGATCAGACTCCTGCACTCAAACGAACCACACGAAAACTAGAAAAAAAATGGTACTCCACCAAACTTGAGGTATTTCTCATGGCGTGGAAGGATAGTCTCCTAAGATATAAACGTGTACTCTCTGAGGCGAAATCAGCTTACTATTCTTCATTGATTGATAGTTATAAAAACAACCCAAAGTTCTTATTTAACACTATTTCTAGGCTAACAAAAAACCACAACACAATCGAACATTCGGTTCCCATCATCTTTAGTGGTAATGATTTCATGACCTTTTTCAATAATAAAATCCTTAAAATAAGAGAACAAATCCAAAGCTTTCTCCCCCTCTGTGACCCAACACCCCTTCCAACATGCGCCAAGGTAACACCACTTCAACCGGGTGCTATCCTTGAATTCTTCGCACCCACCGACCTCCCTGAATTAAACTCCTTGATCCTCTCATCTAAATCATCAACGTGCCTACTAGATCCTATCCCCACAAAATTACTTAAACATGCACTTCCCTTACTGAGTGAGACATTGCTCAATGTAATGAATAACTCACTTATCTCAGGCTACGTCCCACAATCTTTCAAAATAGCAGTGATAAAACCATCTCTTAAAAAACCTAACCTTGATCCCGATAATCTCGCTAACTATAGACCCATATCTAACCTTCCTTTTTTGTCAAAAATACTTGAAAAACTAGTTGCTAAGCGACTTACTTCTTTTCTACATCAAAATAAAATTGAAGAAACCCTCCAATCCGGTTTTAGGGCCCACCACAGTACTGAAACGGCCTTAGTCAAAGTCTTAAATGACCTACTAATCGCATCTGATCATGGGTGCACCTCAATATTAGTTCTCCTAGACCTTAGTGCTGCTTTCGACACTATAGATCATCTGATCCTGTTACAGAGACTTGAACATCACGTTGG
This sequence comes from Sprattus sprattus, assembly GCF_963457725.1. NCBI lineage: Eukaryota > Metazoa > Chordata > Actinopteri > Clupeiformes > Clupeidae > Sprattus > Sprattus sprattus. The sequence goes on along the minus strand of NC_137924.1, from coordinate 46,109,052 downwards.
CATCAAAGGTTGTGCCCTATCTTGGTTTAGATCTTACCTCTCTGATCGCCATCAATTTGTTCATGTCCATGAGAAGTCGTCAAATCACACCAGAGTAAGCTACGGTGTCCCACAAGGCTCTGTCCTTGGACCACTGCTTTTTTCCCTCTATATGCTACCCTTAGGTGCTGTCATAAGGAAACATGGCATTAACTTCCATTGCTATGCTGACGACACCCAACTCTACCTATCAATGAAACCTGATGAAATTGTACATCTACCCAAGATAGAAGCTTGCCTCCATGATGTAAAATCTTGGATGACTAGCAACTTCCTGCTCCTCAACTCTGATAAAACTGAGGTTATGCTTGTAGGCCCCGATCAACTGAGAACTACACTATCTACCCATTTACCCACACTCAATGGCTTCCCAACACCCAACACTAACATCAAAAACCTTGGTGTAACTATCAACCAAGACCTCCTACTTGACTCACACATAAAACAGATCTCAAAGACATCATTTTTTCATTTACGCAATATTGCCAAAATTAGAAAGGTCCTATCCCTCCAAGATGCAGAAAAACTAATCCACGCATTTATTACTTCCCGCCTCGATTATTGTAATGCTCTCCTGTCCGGATGCAGCATCAACACAATAAAGAGCCTCCAACTTATACAGAACGCTGCTGCTCGTACACTCACCAGAACTAAAAAATATGAACACATCTCACCGGTACTCGCTTCTTTGCACTGGCTCCCCGTTAAAAGTAGAATCGACTTCAAAGTACTCCTGCTAACATATAAAGCCCTAAATGATCTGGCTCCAAACTACCTCAAGGAATTAGTCGTCCCCTATTGCCCTCCAAGGCTGCTCCGTTCCCAGAGTGCAGGCCTCCTGGTAATTCCAAGAATATCAAAGACCACAATAGGAGGGAGAGCATTTAGCTACCAAGCCCCTCTCCTCTGGAACAATCTCCCTGCCTCCATCAGAGCTGCAGACACCGTGCCTATATTCAAATCAAGACTTAAGACATTCCTCTTTAGTGCATCATATAGCCAAAAGTAACCGCGCCAACAAACCAATCACCTGCTGTACCAGCCACCCAGGCATATCCGAACACAAATTCAAATATTACTTGCATTTAGTACCGCAACATCAAATGTGTTTCCTGTTTGCCGAGTGGATGCATGTACGGCCCCGGCAAACAGATCACAACAAAAAACAAATTAAATTACTACCTGTAATTTAGTACCGCAACATCATATGTGTTTCCTGTTTGCCGAGTGGATGCATGTACGGCCCCGGCAAACAGATCACAACAAAAAACAAATTAAATTACTACCTGTAATTTAGTACCGCAACATCAAATGTGTTTCCTGTTTGCCGAGTGGATGCATGTACGGCCCCGGCAAACAGATCACAACAAAAAACAAATTAAATTCCTACTTGTAATTTAGTACCGCAACATCAAATGTGTTTCCTGTTTGCCGAGTGGATGCATGTACGGCCCCGGCAAACAGATCACAACAAAAAACAAAATGTTCAATGCCAGAAAAACTAAACATATCTAAGTATTGCAATATGCAACAGGCAAACCGACACACAGATGACATGTCCCTGGTTGGTGAAATGATTCATCTGTGTGTTTGTTCGTGCTGATTCCCGACTAACAGACCCGCAGACTGATTCGTCATTTCCTGTTTGTTAGATGGATCAGGAGGAGCCTCCTGGGCCTGATCACTCCCCTCCTCAGCCCGCCCCGAAACGCCCCTGCAGACCGGCTCCAGAGCAACACCAGCATCGCCCACGCCGCCCTGCTCCCCATCCTGGGCCCTCAACTCAGTCATCATCCCCTTGACGACTTCTCCCGCTGGATGTGACGACCCCCACCCTGGTCATCGGCAGCTCCATGGTCCGAGATGTCCACACCCCCCCCTTCAACAAGCGGCCCCTGCAAGGTCCACTGCCTCCCCGGAGCCAGGCGTGTTCCAATCGCTGATGGATGTGGAACTTTCCCTCCCCACCCCCACCACTCTGCACGTAGTCTCTCTACCTGGTCTACCTAGAGAAACCCTCGGCCAACCGCACCCACTGCCACTGCATTGCCGTCCACCTACTCTACCCAATACCCTATGCTAGCATTTATGTACAATATACATTATTGCCTCCACCGAAATGTTTCTCTGTCCCTACATCCCCTACCCCTGTAACAGTAACCCTATTGCCACAGTAATCTGGTCTTGTCTGTATCATGTATTTACCACCAGATGTATGTACACATATGTCCAGTGACCAAATGCTGGCTGTGTATTGCCCCTGTTGCTTCCTTTCCCCTTCTGCCACACTACCCTTCCCCTTCCCCCCTTCCCCCCGTCCCACCTTCCTGTCTCCACCCGGCCGACCTCAAGCAGATGGGTCCCCCCTTATGTGCCGTGGTTCTGCTCAAGGTTTCTTCCTGCCTAACAGGGAGTTTTTTCTTGCCCCTGTTGCCGTTGTGCATGCACTAAGGGGGTTCAGGCTCTGGGCTCTGTTAAGCGCCGAGAGGCAATTGTATTGTTATGGCGCTATACAAATAAAATTGAATTGAATTGAATTGAATGGATACACGTATGCTAATAGAGCTATGCTAAGCTTAGCTAAGAGATAAACATACACAAAACATGCACATACGTACATAAACTGAAGTGGACATAAATATATACAGTAAAGCTGTTGGAAACCATACTCACATATACGCAAACCTTAAGCCAACTTTAAACCTGTCTTTTGTACTGTCTTGGGCCACAACACAATGTGTTGTCCCAGATTAAGACTGTCACATTTGATTGGATCTGGTTCCCTCTTTTGTCACTTTCAAAATCTGTAAATACATTTGTGGGCATTTGTGCTTGTGTGGCCTACTCTGGGCTCGATTGCCATGGCAGATGCTTGTGCTTGTCCCTTCTGTTTAAGCTTCATGTAAAATAGCAAAAACAACAAAATTAATAGCTGAGATACTTGACTATTGCTAAGCTGTTGTTTCAGAACCATGGACAGCGCTGTTATGTGTAGGTCCGGCTGTGATAGTACTGAAACAGAGCCAAGGACAGAACCCGTCACAACTCTGAGTGATTATGGTAAATGCTCTGAATGTAAGAGCTACATAAATAATGCTTTGTTTGTGATGACATTTTTGTTTAGTTTAGTTTAGTTTGAACAGCTAGCACCTAGGATATCCCCTATGTTCCAGACCATGTGATCCGGGACCTCCTGTTGTCTGGCCTCATACTGCACAGTCGCTGGATATCGAGCTTTGACATGTCCTTGACTTTTTGACTTGGCTTTCAAAAGCTGCCGTGGCCTAAGGAAAATGCACAGCAGCATCGCCCTTCAGTCTGGGGTCGGCAGAAGGCCAGAGGGCATATCTGGGGTGAATGCAAATGGTGGAAAGAGACCCCTGCAGAATTTTGAGAGATGTTTGTTGTTGTTGTTGTTGTTTGTTGACAGGGGATCAGAAGCAAGGTAGTACCTGTTGTTGTCGAGAGAGTAACCTATGAAATAAACAGTGTAATTGATTCCATTGAAGTGTCCAACAAGTTTTAATGAGTGCATCACTGACTCATAATGAGACATCAGCGCTTCTCTTTAATAGACTGGAGGCCTGTGTTCAGTTCACCATTTAAGTTCACAGAAATGGAGTATTTAGTCTCAAGTGCACATTTCACTTTTCCTCCTGTCTCTGTCCTCTCTCTCTCCTTCCTTTAGCATCTTACTCTAACTTTAAACACAGATTTCTCTCCATCACTGCTTTCTGTCACACTCACTTTGTCTATTTTAATGTCTCCTAATTTTCTGCCATAACTGACATTTGAAAAGCACAATCCCATGAACAGTGTGCTGTGTGTACAACTCACAGCTCTCACAGTGAGACAATTACACAAGAGAACAGGCTTTTGACACACACACGTGTGACATCCCCTCAGAACCCTATAGAACACACCCACCCTGGGCTATTAGTCCATTATATTACATAATGTATGTGGGAGGGGATAATGTATGCAGCAGGAAAGACTGACGTGAGTGTCAAAGGGAAATAGAAGAGAGAAGAAAAAGAGAAAGAGAGAGTAACTAATTAGCTAGCACATTATGGACCATCTCTCACACACGCCGCTGTCACGGGGGGATGTAAGAGGCAATCAAAGTCTACTTGGGCACACAAAGAGGACATTTATTTTCCCCCCTTTTCTTATGAAGTCACAGGACTTTTGCCTATTGTGGGATTTTCGAAAGTAGTTTTTTCGCCTGATTCTTTTATCTATGCCGCACTCAGCATTTGTACGTCAAACTTGCTGCGGCTGCACGCTTTGACTGATGAATTGTTTCATTCAACATCTTTTCTTGGTCTTTTGCCAACGTTACTATTGTGAACAGGGTGTTTGTGTTGGATGGTGAGGTGGGGTTGAACTCAATTCCTGATACATTTTGCTGTGTTCTACTAAGAGTTATTCTGTGTCTTTCAGCAGATAGGAGCCACATTTTTTTTTGTTGTAGTAAGACAACTCACTTCATCTCAACACCCAGTTGAAATAAACAGGCAACAGTACCTATACTACAATCAAAGCATCTGCATTTCTATTTCATTTTGCATTCTAATGTTCATCGAATGAAGCAGGGCCAGTCCTCACAGTGTTGGAGCCCTAGGCAAGACATCACATTGGCACCCCTATATTAGGTCCCCAAATTAAACACACCTGAAAATACTGAGTGGAACACAGGCTCTATGCTCTTCAGTATCTCCAGTTGAGGGTGCAACAATGTTTTGTTAATGTTATTTGTGTTGCAAAAAAAGCACATTGGATTCATAATATTGATCCTGACTGCTAAACTGCTGCTGCTCAACACAAACATGGACTCACAACATGTGTGTGTCATAATACTAGAATGCAGTGTCTATTAGCAGGGAGGCCACGCATAGCAATAGACTGTGTTGATTGGCTATAGCTTAGCAGCAGAGTTGAAGGACAACACAAGCCTGTAGTCGTGGTGAGAGGTGTGGTCGTAGTGAAAGGTGTAGTCGTGGTGAGAGGTGTAGTCGTGGTGAGAGGTGCAGTCGTGGTGAGAGGTGTAGTCATGGTGAGAGGTGTAGTCGTGGTGAGAGGTGTAGTCATGGTGAGAGGTGTAGTCGTGGTGAGAGGTGTAGTCGTGGTGAGAGGTGTAGTCGTGGTGAGAGGTGTAGTCATGGTGAGAGGTGTAGTCGTGGTGAGAGGTGTAGTCATGGTGAGAGGTGTAGTCATGGTGAGAGGTGTAGTCATGGTGAAAGGTGTAGTCGTGGTGAGAGGTGTAGTCATGGTGAGAGGTGTAGTCATGGTGAGAGGTGTAGTAGGTGGTGAGAGGTGTTGTCGTGGTGAGAGATGTAGTCATGGTGAGAAGATGCACTTTGAAACTTCTTGGTGTGGCGCTTCTCTGGAATGTTTGATCGCTAGGCAACCGCCTATGTCTCACATGTCAGCAGCTGCCCCTGAAATGCACTGATGAACCGCATCTTCAACTATTCCAGACTAGTAATGTCCATCCACTTTGCTAACACGTAACAACCCTTTTTGTGCTTAGCATTCAGATAGTTCAAAGCACTGAATGATAGACCTTTCAAAAAATAAGGCTCGATGTTGAAACGGCCCATTTGACTAATGCAGCCATTAATTCCAGGTGCACTCTGAATGCATGTCCCGCCGCTCTGGACCATGAATGCCTGCACTACCACTGAGTACCTTTATATGTAGGCCAGTGAGTAAGCTGCCCACGCTGTGGCTGTAATCAGGTGAGCTACCTGTGATTGATGCCCCTGGTTACGTGTATAAAAGGCCACTGGGAGTCGGGCACAGTATGTGATTTTTCAAGTGAACAAAGAGTGCTGGCCCGGACGTCAGATGCATCTGGGATGAATGCGTCATCAAACCATCTGACATTAACCCTTAATGTGCCAGATCTGTGCCAGCTCAGGGGTCTGCTGTGCACTGAGACGCCAATGTACATACACATGGAAAGGGGGACAATGATATTTGTAGAGAAAGGCATAAAAAATCAAAAGCAGAGTGTGTGTTTGTGTTGTTTGTTTGTATAAGCATATGGAAATTAACCAAAACAACTTCAAATGGCATGTGTGACACTGTTGGCCCATAAATGTTGACAGCAGCGCAGTTTTTCAGCCTTCTGCCATCGTTTCACTGAGATCGCGGCCTGACCTGGTATGAGTGAATGTGTCTTATGGGTAAAGAGCATGTGTGAAGGTCTGTTGTACTTGTTTTGCACATGTGTAAAAACATTCATTTTGACATGAGAAGAAATCAAAGTCATTCATTAAGATTGTATGTATGTGTGATAGCAGGCTCCAGTGTATGCAAGTGTGTTAGTCAGATAACCATCCAAGAACAAATCACACCTGGCATTAACAGTCACCCTGGCACCTTTAAATTAGGGCCTGGTTATTACTGGAGCCCATAGCTGAAACTGCAGCCCACTTCCTGATTAGGAATCTGCTTTGTGGAGGTTGTAAATATGGCGGCACACAATTGTTTTGATTACACAGTACAAACAAGCTGGCTTTGCCTGGCAATCATTTGTTTCTGTTTAGACATCATTAGCTTGGGTGGCGGGGGACCTAAAGGTTGAGAGAAATGACTCATAGCCGGGGGCTCGATGAGCCTGATCAATTTAATAATGACCGCTATTATCAGGCAGAGCCACTCCACACCCGCAGAAATACATACACACACTCTCGCTCACACACACGCCCCCCCCCCCCCCCCCCCCCCCCCAAAATGAGATTTACCAAGGTCTATCTTTCACAGTCCTCACCGCTGCAACCTTGGCTTAGGGAACAAGGAGGAGGGGTGTGTGTGTGTGTGTGTGTGTCTGTGTGTGTTTGTGTTTTTGTTTGTTTGTATGCTTAAGCATGTGTCTGTGACACTGTCTGCATTGAAACTCATAATCTAAACTGTGAGTTATGGCAGATAGCTTCCCATAATGAGCATTTGGAGATAGTTAATGGAGGTTGTGCAGGGGGAATATAAACCACATGTGAAAGACACTCCTCCACAAAAAAAGGATACTGTACAGAAGGAAAGAGAGAGGGAGAGAGAGGAATTTTACTTTCCATGTGTATGTACGAAAGGTAGGAATTTTACTTTCACATTCACTTTTGTTGGACCTCAATCTCTGAGTACTCAAATGAGCAGTAATTACACTCCATATACTCTCTAGTCAGCGTACAGAAAGTGTAATTACTGGTTCAGTTCACTATGAGGATTGTTGTTAACTAATTCATTTACATAAATTATCTTCTTATTGTTTTAGCTGGCACTGATTGGCTAAGCCTGGCCTTACATCCAACACATTAAGTGTCTACACAAGTGTTTCCTCGTGTTCTATAGAGGGAAATTGACTCTTTATTTCAGCAACTGCATCTAGTATGTTTCTCCTGGCCAGACCAGGTTTACCTTATAATTTAACAATCACATGTGTATACGTGCTTTTAGAAAGGAATTCGTATCAGTTATTCATATTTCGTGATGTAGACAATTATCCACACACTATTTAAGCTATTAACCACAAAGGCTTTTTTTCAGCTTTTATTTTATCCCATTATTTACACTAGAGCTTGGTTTTGTATCGCCATATTCCCAGTGCTGCATTTTTAAAGGAGAAGAATAGCTGGAGAGACAAGAGGAGAGAAAACAGAGAGAGAGAGACAAAGTGACAGATATGCCTGTAGACAATCGCGCAACACGACAGCGCGAAGCACAAAGAGATGGGGGGAGGAATTTGAAAAAGAGTAAGGCGTACAAAACAATGGGCACAGGAGGAAGAAGAGTGCGATAAAGAACGAGAGGCACAGGAGGAAGAAGAGTGCGATAAAGAACGAGGAGGAGAGAAGAAAGGGAGAGGAAAGGAGACAATGACAGTCGGCACAAAACTCATCAGAGCAACGAAGAGAAAGAGTTGGAGAACGATGAGTAAGAGGGATGCAGGAGGTGATAGTGGGAGACATGGGGATTTAAATGGAGAGAGACAGAGAGAGAGAGAGAGAGAGAGAGAGAGAGAGAGAGAGAGTCACAGAGGAAAAGAGAGAGGGAGGGTGAGGACAAGAATGCTTGACAAGTTTTCTCATACCGCACATTTGCAGAGGTGCAAATTGAAATGCAAATGTGATGAGACTTTGATTAAAACTCCTGAATATTAATATCTCTCATACTTAGCAGCCAGATTTCCATTACAACCCAGTCAAAATCATCCGCAGCATGGTTTCATTGCCCTTTCGTTTGAACTTCCAGACACACACCCACACACACACCGAACCACACAAACACTCATATGCATGCACACTAACTTACATAGCAAATACACACACACACACACACACACACGCACACGCACACGCACACGCTCACGTACACACACACACACACACACACACACACACACACACACACACACACACACACACACACACACACAGACTGTTGCCTTTGGTAGCAAAGCATGTTAGCCCTCTCAACTGGTGTCAGCATCTGCTGATGTGTAATGGCCTTATGAATCCGACATTAATTAAGCATCAGGTAGTCAGTAGTAGCCAGATGTGTGTTCAGACATCGCTGGTGTGGGTGGCAGCCATTAAATGGCTTACTGGGTTTTAAATAAGCAAAGTCAATGCAATGCCCTGTCAAGGCAGAGGTCAGAGGTCAAAGTGGGAGGAGTAGGAGCTGGAGGAGGACAAGTGAACTAATGGAGGGAGCTTTCAGATGTATGCTTGTGGGTTCAGCTGTGTCTGCAGGGTGTTAAGTCACCATTTACTCTTTACTTCAATACCATCAGGTACTCCAGGAGACGAAGACAGACAGACAGACAGACAGACCAGACCTACACACATTAGTCCTAAACTCCCAGTGAAGTGCTGTGAGGTTCGTGGCTGGTGAGGCACAGACACCGGAAGTGATTACGTCATTTCGGTCTCTAGTTGGTTAAAACATAGACATGTAAACATGTATATATAAATAATAAATAATAATAATAATTCATTTTATTTTTAACGCACTTTTCATTCCAAAGAATCTCAGAGTGCCTACATATTAGAAATTAACTATAATAATACAATAAAATTAAAAACAAATTTAAATATTAGCATAAGCATAACAGAAAAGATTTAACACAAGGCCAGAAATGCCTTCCTGAATAAAAAAGTTTTAAGTCCAGCTTTAAAGGAGTCCAGCGTCTGCGTTGCCCTTAAGTGGTCAGGGAGGCTGTTCCATAAATGTGGCGCTGCCAAGCAAAAGGCCCGGTCGCCCATGGTGCGGAGCTTGGTTTTGGGGACGCGTAGGAGCGAGCTGTTTGAATACCTGAGGGTGCAGGTGGAAGTTTGGGGAGTAATTTATTCTTGCAGGTAAGGAGGAGCATGTCCATTAATGCATGTATGGGTGATTATAAGGACTTTGTAGTCTATCCGGAAAGAGACAGGGAGCCAGTGTAGTGAGCGTAATATTGGTGTTATGTGCTCATATTTCCGGACCTTCATCAGAATCCTGGCAGCGCTGTTTTGGATGTATTGCAGCTTCTGGATGTCACAATAGTCCAGTCTTGAGGAGATAAAGGCGTGGACAAGCTTCTCTGCATCTGATAGGGTTAAAGTGGGGCGGAGTTTGGAGATGTTTCTTAGATGATAAAAAGAGGTTTTGCACAGGTGTTTTATATGATCATTAAAGTTCAGGTGAGAGTCAAACCTAACTCCGAGATTAGTGACTGTGGAGGAGAGGAGGATGAGCTGGCTGTCGAAGGTGAGATGAGTCAAGGAGGATGACTGAACCTGGTGTGGAGTGCCAACAAGAAGGGCTTCAGTTTTGCTACTATTAAGCTGGAGAAAATTGTTGGTCATCCATGCCTTTATCTCCCCAAGACAGGCATTGAGAGATACATATGTCTATGGTTTAAAACTTGTCATCTGACCGGAACGGAAAATATTATACATTTTATTGTCAAATGCCAGGACTTTTAAACAATCGTTTAAAGAAACAATTGTGATAAGTTATGCGGCTCAATACTTAACTGACTCGTTAACCAAACTTTTACAAAGTCATACGACTAAACTCAAGTGACTTGTTAACCTAACTTTTACGAAGCTATATGGCTAAACACACAACCGGCGTGCTAATTGTAATTTATTTTTTTCAAACAGGGACAGTGCACAATAAAACATTTATCCTGTACAACAAGAGAAAAACTATTATGCCAGGTTCTAGCAGATTGCTATTCTCCACCTGTAGTCCCTGGGCAGGTTTTTGGAATCGAACTTTTACACCGTGTCAAATGAGATATTAATAGCTACAAGCTAGCGAAAATAATCGAATTGTCGTCTTGGCTTGACTATTTATTATTTCACATGTTTTTTAAAAACTTAACATTGCAGATTAACATTGCAGAACTATGACAGTGAACAGTTTTAATAATTTTTCACTCAGGCATGCATTTTGCTGAATGCAAGAGCACCAGGTTCAATTTGTGTGCGTAACAGTGAGTAAACATGGCCTCAGGCACCTTTTCTTTAATCCTGGCCTGCACCCCATTAAGCTCTGAAGACATTACAGCTGCTCCATCATACATTTGAGCTACCAGCTTTTCAACGCACTTACATTTCTACAAAACATCCAAGACATACTTGGCTATAGCAGGGGCTCGCCTGTGATCACTCACATCCTCACATCCCAAAAACCCCTCACTTCACAGGCCACCTCACTTTTAGCCACATAACGCAAAATGACAGAGATCTGGGCAGGTGTGTGTGTGTGTGTGTGTGTGTGTGTGTGTGTGTGACAGAGATCTGGGCAGGTGTGTGTGTGTGTGTGTGTGTGTGTGTGTGTGTGTGTGACAGAGAGCTGGGCTTTGTTTGTGACATCCGTTGTCTACTTGTTTACTTCTACTTCAGCAAATGAGGCTGCATCAATCTCATTTTTTATATAATTTCTAATCACCTTACCGACTGCTTCAATTAAATCATGCTGTATTTTGTTTGACAATCCAGAAAACACAGTGAATATCTCCAAATGTCTAGCTTATCTATCATCTTTCTCAGCAAAAGCATGTAAAAGTTCAACATAGTTTCCAAGGTTAGAAGAACTTGAACTCTCATCGTTACCACAAAAATGCCATTTCCTGTTTGGCTAGGAAGCAGGTTGCATTCATGAGGTCCTTTAAAGTCTCTCGGTTCTCCTTTACCTTAGCATTGTGGATGCTAACCTTTAATCTCCACTGTTCGTCCAAAGCCACATTTATTCTTGAGGCTCCAAAAGTTTTCAAAGCTATTTGGTTTTGAATGTGGGCTCCTGACCTTTCATGTTTGCCTAGGCTTCTTGGCAGATTTTTCAAGTCACAAAATCCTGATTTAGTCCAAACATTGTCGCACGTTGAGGAGAGAAGACAGGGAAAGCAGTAAAGGCGGTTTCTTGTAGCACAGCCACACAGTCTTTTCGGGAGTACCACTCCGTTTGAAAAGAGCGAGTTATCTTCTGTCCCGTCGTTTGAAGCATACCTTTTAGCTCTCACAGAAGGTAACATACACACACACACACACACACACACACACACACTGCACGAAAAGCAAGATTATCGGGCCCGTATAAGCTGTGAAACAGCCGCGAATGATCACCATTCCTGGCTGATCGCGGACATTCCCCCGAAATATCTGTCTGCCGCATACTGACGGAATTTCCCGGGAAGGAACCTGCGAGTGGAGGGGGGCCGATGTGTTTAGTATTCTCACCTCCCGCTGACAGAGGTGCGAAATGCTCTTATTAGCATATTGACTGTCAGCAGTCTAGCCACACACACCCTGCTGCAGCCATTGGTTGAAAACGACAAGGAATTGAATTAAAACGTCTTGTGATGAGACGGAATGAGATTCTGTCTAAAGGTCAGCTTTCAACTGACAAAACGTATCCCCTCCCATTTACAGCTATTGCCCCATAAAAACGAAATTAAAAATAATGTAATAAATATTCTGTCTTCAGGGTTTTGGTCCGGGGTTATCACATTTCTTGATTCACCTTCCGTTTACAGAGTTCTGCCTTTAGGTTTTGATTCCGTGGATATCACGATTCTTGCTTTGCCTTTCATTTTCAGAGTTCGAGGTTTGCAATGTACTTTGGAGGCTGTTGCACTTATATTCCCGAGCTTCCTCTCTGTAATGTTCTTGAGATTCACTTTTGGCATGTAATTATACAGAGTCGGGCTTACTCTGATATTGACATAGTCATTTCGCAACTTGGGACATGTTGGCCACTCGTGAATATCTATCCTGTGTCTTTTCAGGTAGATTTTGAAATCTTGCGCGAGCTTTGCAAGCTTCGAACCTGCCCTCTTCAGGTTAATGGTATTGAATACCTGTGTCTAACCTCTTAGCCACGTTGCTGGTAAGTATCAAGCTCGTAGGTGCGACCAAGTACCTGGTTTATCATTCCTCCCCCCTCTGGCGTATTTCTCTTCTGTTACTGGAGCGTGCGAATTGGGAATTGTTTAGTGGACTTATGTGACGTTTTAATTATGTTCACGTAAAGGCGCCCGAGGCAACATTAGAAACTTTAGACTCGAATAATAAACGTTCAATTTCTAGTCTTTTTTACACGTAGTAAGTTTTAATACACAGGATAAACACCCTGTTTTGAGAAGTGGGTATACCCAATGCTGACTGAAAAATAAGTGGGTATACTCCGTATACCTGCGTATACACTGGACTACACCACTGGACATTCAAGGAGCAAAGATGAGACGTCGTTGTGTGGTGAGAACTGATAAAAAAAATCGCCTGCCTCTGTTTTCCACGGTTGATCGCATGTTATGCTAGAAATGGCTTAGCAGCATGGGTGGGATGGGGAAAGATAACACCTTTCCATCCAGACGCAAATTTAGCTAATCGGAATCTGTAAGTGGTTCCAGATATATATATAGTTGATCTCTCTTATTTGACGAAGCAGTGAGTTAGCTGTCTTTCAATGTCTCTTGTCGAATTATCTCACATGTTTATGGTGGTATGTGTTTAAAAGTTTTAACTTAGGCTATGTGTAATGTTCCTAACTTATATATTATTATTTCACCTTAATGTTCTTGAGATTCGTTTCTGGCATGTAATTATACAGAGTCAGGCTTACTCTGATAACAGTCATTAAGAGTCGTTAACAGTCGTTAAGCAACTTGGGCCATGGTTGCCACTAGTAGGGATCGAACCTGTGACTTTCAGGTTTTTTAAATCAGTGAAGCAGTGACGGGGTGCCTCCCCTGGCGGGGGGGGGGGGGGGGGGGGGGGGGTTGTTTTCAATCCAGGTCAATTTAATTAACATAACAAAACCTAGGCCTGGTCAAGAGAAGGGGTGGGGGGGCTTTCACACCAATGTGGGCTTCTACGGCAATACACAGGGTCGAATACTGTCGTAAATCCCACATTTCTTGCAGTGACACACACACACACACACACACACACACACACACACACACACCCACACCCACAGTCAATGATTGGGATTTGTGAAGTATATCCTGCATGTGAAGTATCAGCTAAAAAAATAAACCTTGCTTTGGTAGCTACAACGCCATAGATTAAGTCTGATCCTTTCCTCACACCCCCTCACAACACAACCCCCCCCCCCCCCCTTCCATCCACTTCCACTGCAGAGAGAAGAAGGAGAGAATGAGCGTGAGAGAGGTCAGGTAGAACACCCAGCCCACAAGGGGAGTCTGCAGTCTCAGTAGCCCAGGGTAAGAGCAAGGCACCTCGGCAAGACGATAGGAGGAGACCCTCCGGCAGCCTAAGTGCTTCAGCACCATTCAACTGTGGGAGAACAAATCTGCCCTAATCTCTCATTGATCCTCCGTTTTATTGTCCAGCAGGATTTTTTCTCTCCTCCAACATGAAAAAAAAGAGTAAAACTATGACTCAGCGAAAAGAAAAAAAATCAGCCATCAACTTACAATTTTTCAACTATAAGACAGCGATTTCCACTTCTGATGAAAAGGCACAATAATAGAATGAGGAAAGGAGATAGATAGCGCAGTGTGAAAAAAGGGGGGAAATATGAAAAAGAATAGAGGAAGGGGTGGCAGGGGAGAAGAAGGAGAGGAGGGTTTTTTCCGCTGAGAATGTATTGATTTTACGGGCAGTAGGTGAATTTCTGTAGCCGATGTAATCACAGGCAATTTGCTGAGGAGAAGCTGTTTTGGACTGGAGCCATGGCTAAGACACGTGGAGGGGGAGAGAGGGGGAGAGAGAGACCTATAGAGAGACAGAGAGAAAGAGAAAGAAAGAATAAAATAGGAGACAAGGAAGATGACAAAACAGAAAGAATGGGTGGAAAGAGAGGAGAAAGAAAGGAGGATACTGGATGGAGGAGGGATCCTTAGAGAGCTGGAGAGACAGCAAGCCAAAGTGGGAGAGAGAAAGAGAATAGCAGGAGCCAGGGAAGGAGGGATTGACAACCCAGATCCGGGGGAAAAAAAAGTGTGTGGGGGTGGGGGGGTGGGGGGGGGGGAGACGTGGAGAAAGAGAGCGGCATGAGGATCAACGGCCTGTGGTGAGTTGGGTTATTTCTAGAACATTACTGATCCATCACAAAAGACAGAGGTGTAATTCTGGAGCACTGTAGGCCCGCCAGGACTGATCAGGGTAGTTAAGCTCAGGGGGAAGGGGTTGGTCATTTGTCCGTTAGCCTTTTTGGCAGGAGGTGGAGAACTGAGTGCCCAAAAAGGACATTGAACCGGTTCTTTGGTGGTGTGGTGTGTGTGTGTGTGTGTGTGTGGTGGTGGTGTGGTTGTGTGTGTGTGTGTGTGTGTTGGTGGTGGTAGTGTGCGTATGTGTGTGGCAGGGGTAGGGGTATGGAGTAAGGGCAAGGACAGGCTGTCCCTTTATTCAAGACAACAAATATTTCAACTGGGTTTCTCCATTTGCCTTTTAGTGGCTACGTTTGACCGCAATCGCCAAGGGCAGAGCTGTACCGCCAAGTGGAGCATTACTGGTTCAATCACAACAACATGCACACAAACAACCATCTCCACACACACACACACACACACACACACACACACACACACACATTCACAAACTCCCCAGCGTGGCCCCTCTCAGAGACTCTTCAGTGCTCCCCGTCTCCAATGACCCCCCACGAGTGTGCTCGGGCCTTCAAGGCTGATCCTTTCTTATATCTTATTGAATTCAATTGGGCAGGAAAGGCACTCTCCTGGGGGGTACCGCCAGCACAGAGGAAGGTCGAGGTGGCTAAGGGTGGCCCTGCTCATATTTGGCACCAGGAGGAGGGGAAGGATTGGCGTGTGCCCACTGAGCGGGGTCTTTTTAATTAAGGAGATGAAAACACTCGAGGAGGCTGGAGGGGGAAGGAGCAGGATTTGCTGGGAGAATGTGTTTGCCCAACACCAGACTGCTAGATGAGAGAGTGTGTGTGGGAAGTTGAGGGGGGCAGAAGGTGACAATCCTCTTGGAACACACCTTCAGGGAGTCGGAGTGAGAGCGACGAAATGAAGACGGGAAGTATTGCAAACTAGAAACAACTATTAACAAGCTAACAAACAAATGTGTTGCTTTGTATGAAATGATATTAAATGAATTTGTTGATGTTGAAATAGATATGAACCACATGCTGCCTCCATAAGTGGTCTGATTTGGTTGTGATGAGTTGGGTAAAGCGAGATGTTAGAGTGGAAGAGACGCCCTAATAAGGTTGTTCTGGAAGAACCCAGTCGTCTGATTGAAGTGATTAAACTGCATGATTGAGCGGCCAGAATCTGATTGAAAACCAGGACGTCGGATGGCCTTTATTAAACAGCGGACACGAGGTCTGCCTGTGGAATCAGTGATTCTGCACACTCAACTGCTCTTTAATAGAATTGTGTTATGGACCAATCAGGAGAATGATTCATACACACACACACACACACACACACACACACACACTTAATGTACAAAGAGACACACAGAAAAACATATACTTACACAAACACATACACACACACACACACATACACACACACACACACACCCCAACATACACTGGCACAAACAAACACACTAACACATGTGAGCACACTTACACATACACACACACCCACACACACACACACACACACTGACATAAGGAGACAGGAAGTGCTCTGCAGCACTTGTGGGGAGCCCTCCGGAGAGAGAGAAACTTGTCAAATATCAAACCCAGACTGTCAGGATTCATTTAACACAGAGCGCGGCCCCTGATTGAAAAAAACATACATCTCAGAATGCACACCTACGCAAGACCTCCAATGACAAGACGGTGTCAACAGGGAGAGATGAATGCCTGCATGAATGCATTCACTACATTCTCATTGAAAAACAAGACTGAAACCAAATCAGGTGCTGTGCATCGCAACTCTAAAAAACTCTAAATTCCGCCTTGTTTATCAAGAAAATAAAATGCCAAAGATAAAGGCAGAAATAAACAGCCATTAGTGTTTTGCATGTACTTGTGTTGCAGTGGTCAGGCTGTTTTTAGTGACTGATTTGGGATCAGATCTCAGCACAGGTGTTCTTTTACATATTTGTTTATTTATATAAGAACAGCAGCCTGAAATTGAAAAGGTAAACTACTTAAATCTAGAGAGGAATGCATGTATATGATACCTAAGATCATTTTAAGCTCCATTCAACAAAGAAATCAATACTTAGATTGATACTTAACAAAAGCACGCACGCACGCACACACACACACACACACAAACACACACACACACGCACAGAGGCTTAAACCCCTTGAAACGTTAAAGGTGGCTTGAATGAAAACCCACAGTTATATGCCGAAGCACGCACTTGCACTTGCACAAAAACAAATACATATTACACACAGTCTGCTCTTTCGAGGAACACACACATTCACTCTCTCACACACACATAATTATACACACACAATCTCATCATGTACAAACACAAGCCAACATAAACCTTATCACACTGGCATTACATGCCAGCTCACGGCCACACATATTAACCACACACAGGTTGCCGTGGAGACGCTGGTCAGGTGTGCAGGGTGAGCATGAGCAAAGCTTTGTGGAGCTTCTCCCAACATCACACAGAGACACAGAGAGATACACAAGGACACAGAGAGACATACTGGCAGCCCCATTCAGCATCTGTGAGAGTCACACATCTCACTCCTCACTCTCTTTCACTGTTTTTTGTTTATTTAGTGTTTTCGTTTTTTCTTTGGTTTTATGAGCGCATATTTGCACTATTTTGAGGAATTGACTAGTTTTAGATTGGTTTTTAGAAGCAGATTTATAGAAGCTGATAGTGGTAGGACGAAAGAATGCATGACATTGAATATCATTTTCATTAACATCAAATATGAAATTCATTCTATGTCCTTTTTTATTAAGTCTGTGTCTCTCAAGAAGTCAAACAAAACAGGACAAAGTGATATAACAAAGCTGATTCCATTTTAGTGAGTGTTGCATTGTTCATTGTAATTTTTATTTAGTTTGCATGTTTTTGAAAACTTTTGTTTTTATTTTTATTTCGGTTAGAGACAGATAAAGACAGAAAGGGAGACCGTTAAAGAGAATGAACAGCATTACTTAAGGTGTGTGTGTGTGTGTGTGTGTGTGTGTGTGTGTGCGTGCGTGCGTGTGCATGTGCGTGTGTGTTTCACCGAGAAAGAGAGGGAGATAATGTTATTTTAGTTTAATTACTACTCCTAATACTATGATACTGTCATGCAATGCAGAATGTAAAATAACAGTACTGACAACTGACAACTGTCACATACATTTCTACATATGGCAGGGAGGGAAAATATAAGAAATCACTCACTCATGCCCAAACTAAATGATTTCATTGTATTTAGTCACCGAGAGAAATAGAGGAAGAACTCTTCATAATCTAAATGATTAGGTTTAGTTAAAGAAGACAAATTACATCACCCACACACCCTCCCACCCAGAGACAAGGCATATCTTCCTTACTCTATGGTAGAGCTAGTTTAGCTAGTATACTGGAGGCTATGCTGAAACACTTCATCTAGGGGAAAATAAATGTATTGGTCTTAGTCTACCACAGGTAAGGAGGGCCAAACTGAATTCGTACTCAGTCCTTGTTCTTCTTTGCTGATAAAAGTACCCATCCACAGGAACATTGTAGTGTTTTGTAGTCCCCTCCTGTAATAGCAGCTGTTGGTGTGAACTGAACGGGGGCAGAAATGACTCAACTGCTGACCACATTCAAGCATCTCCTAGAGGAGGAAAATCACTGAAATGACTAAGTGATTAGTGCAGAAAACCCTGCAGCCATGCCATGATGAAGAAACCATCACTGACCACAGTAAATGCCCACATAAAAGCTTTCACATTCTCACACACACACAGGCGTGCACACTCACACTCACTCACACACACACACACACAGACACACACACACACACACACACACACACACACACACACACACAGGCGTGCACACTCACACACATGTGCACACACCATCCTTTACGATTATTATAGAGACAGCATGTACCATCTTTTTGAAAAAAAATGATCACGTATTCAGTGTTTGCTCTGTCTAATGGCTGGCAATGTTCTTCAGTCTGTGATGTGTGTTGCCCACCTTAATGGTATGGAATTGATCATGATTCGAGAGAGTTCATGTAGACATGCATACACTGTCCTTACTGGACCCGTCTAACATGTAACTAAGTTGGGTAGAGATGGGGCAGAGCAGGCAACAACTCAGGCGATCATTTAAAGCAACACTTTGGGAACCATTGATTTAAGTCATGATATGAGCCTGGGGCCGTATTCACAAAGAATCTTAGGGCTAAAAGTAGCTCATAAGTGGCGAATTTAGGAGAAACTCCTAAAAATAATGGGCGTGTCAGTCTTAAATTTAGGACTCCTATTTTTTTTTACTAAGAGCAATTCACAAAGTATTTTATCCCTAAAAGTAGCACCTAAGTCTAAGACAGCTTAAAACTCCTCATGAGGACTCCTAAGTCACTAAGACTTATTCACAAAAAATCGTAAGATGGCTGCAGCCGACTTGGAATTGATAAAAGACATTGCTTAAACCGTGAAGGTATTAATATTGTCGTAGAATTAGCGCGGGATGCAATGACGTCTTTAAACAACGATGTGTCCTGAAGTGAAATGTTTGGAAACATAAAGATAGCCTATTTGGCTTCGCGGAAAACGCAAATGACGACACTGGGAATCATCAGTCAGCCGTTTAATTCATCAAACTATCAACGCACTGTAGACCCCACATCATCCAACAGTTTATCCAGTTGCCTTTGGACAATCGCCAATTACACAAGATCAAAGTAAATTCCATGGCGATCGCAGGAATGTCCAGTGACGGGACACACATTACAATAATTGCCCCATCAAAAGATGAGGAAGTTTTCGTCCACCGTGGCCTGGATGTAGCCTACCGATGACTCGTGCATTTCAACGGCGAGCGGTCTGCAGCAGGTTTTTGAGAACTTACCAGCTGGATGCCGCTGGGGTGACAGTGGCTATTGGTCCTGGGACCAGTAGGCTTTCGCTTAGGCTACGTTTCACGTTCGTTTCGCTTGAAGGGCCGTATGTGCTGATATTTGAAGTGGTCAAGGGCTGGAAATATAATAGCCTAACAGTTTGCTGGGTGCTTTAATTATTACTGCCTTGATTACATGCAATTGCCATATTTTATATTGATCGCTTTCTTTTTCTCTTAACGTGCAAAGTGTCATTCCCGTTGGATGCACAAACTTGTCATCATGCGTGTGCATTCTGCTAACTGCACTGTCCATAACTATTTAATATGACTTAATTTGAAGCCTAGCTTATTCTCTTATTTTCAGTTGATATAGTGGGATTGTTAGAGGGACGTCACAAATGAGTTTTTAATGAGAGAGCCTGTCAACAACCAATCACCGTCCTCACCCCTTCTAAACTCGTGCATGAGAATCGACGTCATCCATAGCAACGGTGCTTTTATCTTAAGCTTAGGAGTTTGTATTATCCTTAGTATGAGTAGGTCTCAGAGGCGTTGTGAATCACTTTTAAGAAATTACTCCTACGTAAAATGTTTTAGCGCGAGTTAGGAGAACTCTTAGTGGTAAGATAAAAAGCTTTGTGAATACGGCCCCTGATCATTGACTCAAATGGCAAGAAAAAACAGTTGTGGAATATTACAATATTATCTGGATGGCAAAGCCTCTGTGTATTACAACACATTGACAGTACCGCATTTGGTGTTTTGAGTTTTGACAGGGATGTCCATCCACTGTCATTCGGGGGGAACTGAGTAAGGCACTGAGAGTGCTGACAGTGCTGTCTGAGGACCTGTGGGGAACTTCTGTCGGATTGTTTCCTGACAGATTGTCATCGTCTCGGAGTTGAAGAGCACCCCCTAACTGTGAGGGAACAAAGTAAGAACCATCTGCGTATAAAGTGACAATGGTAAACTTTTGTGTTATATACTCCTTCTGACATTGTAACAATATGCTTACAATAGTGCAATATAACACAGTCATTATAAGTGTTTACTTAACTCCCTATTACTCTTTGTTACTTACAATGTAGTTAATAGTGCAATTTTACTATAATGGCATTGTAATATAAAGTCTACACACACCATGGTCATATAACCACAGAAATCACACACACATATGTGCACGGTGACAGATCACAAACGTATATCTGTGCACGGTGAATGATCATGTATACTGGTGCAGAGAGGACGTATAAGGCTTCATCTGAGAGTGCACTGAGGTCAAACCGACCAGACCAGCACTTTTGTTCTGAATTTGAAATGAGGAACACACCCCTGTATAATCCAAATACTGTTCAAAGGACAAATGACAATGTTGTACCAGGAAAGGTAATGCCATCGAAGGACATGTATGGACACACACACACACACACACACACACACACACACACAAACAACACACACACACACACACACACACACACACACACACACACACACACACACACACACACACACACACACACACACACAGCACACATATGTAAGAGACCACAAAAATATGTGGTGTATAATTTGAGGACGGGATTTCAATTTCCTGCTTTTTCCACTGTGGTCCAGCTTCAATATGGAGATAACAGGATTGTGAAACACACTTTGTGTGTCTGTGTATGTGTGTGTGTGTGTGTGTGTGTGTGTGTGTGTTTGTATTTCTGTGTGTGTGTTTGTATTTCTGTGTGCGTGTGTGTGTGTACACGTGCATGTCCTCTTACCAAGGATAAGGGGGCTCACAACCACCAAGGCATAGAATTACCGGAGGGGTGGAAAAAAACGCCAGAAATAGCCACCCCTGACCACACACGGACATTCACATACACACTGGTACACACTCTCTCCCACACATATACAACAACACACACACCCATAATTGAAGCTCACACAATATGTCAAGCAAAAAAGCAAGCCACCTACAAACACACTCATAGTGCTATAGCCCACAGTCACATGCCCACACACATGCTGGCACGACACACACACAGACACACACACACACACTGGAGAATACACACGTGAGACACTTCTTGACCTGTGTGAATCCCCTAGACATATTTCCCTTCAAACGCTCAACAAAACAATTAGAGAAAGCCTACAGAGAGAACAGTGTGACACCGATTAAAAACACACACAATGACCAAGGTCAAACGCTAGCTTTCATCTCCCCCCACACACACACACACCAGCATGGATGCAAACAGTATCACTCATACATGCACCAATTTATTAAATTAGACATAGACACAGATAATCATGCGAAGTAACATACCTCAGTCAGAAAAACACACACACACCCTACACACCTTTCACTGTCCTCAATACATGGAATCAGGGTTTAAAGCAGGACATCAGTCCGTTTGTTGAGACTGTGGCCCATAATGATTGATTTACAGCGAGAAAAGAGCCACCATTAGCACACACACACACACACACAAACACACACACAAACACACACAAACACACACCCAAGTACCCTCTTTGCCAGTGAGGAAGACATTTCACCAAAAACAATCAATTAGACAAGAGCATGTTTGGAGCCTAAGTGGTCATTGACTCAGACCATGGGTCTTGAAATAACAGACCCCTGAACAGCCAGCCTCAGCGGTTCCCTCTTTAGTCTTCCTCCTAATGTTGAACATTGCTGAAATGGGATCAGCAAAAGCAATTATCTGCTGTCATAAAGTATGAAATGTGAATGAGGCTGATGACAATCTTTATTTTTTACACTACGCAAAGAGGCATTGGTTTTTGTCTAAAACTAGAAAACATCCAACCAACTGGATTTGCAAACAACAATAGCACAAATGCCACTTGCTAACTGATGTATTGTGGTGATATATTTAGAGACGATGTGCTGCACAAGCTGTTCTGACCCAGTTTCTGGTGTCTGACCCAGAGCACAGAACTGCGTAGAGAATAGCTTGGGTGGCTAATGGTAATGACAGATGTGTTCATCTCTCCACATGTAAAATCAAGGATTTAAGGATGTCATAAAAACTAGCTATAAACAGTCATTCCTTATAGGCCAAAGGCTGCAATCTGCTTTAGTTTCTTATATGATCGATCCTCAGTGATAGAGTAGCTGTTTTTCTCATAAAAACAAAATCATCTTTTTGAACACGTTTCAGTTTGTTGCCAGTTTCCAGTTGATCATATGTTTATGAAAACTAAGCATAAAATAAACATAAGCTGATTAGTCAAACGGTAGGGGAGTATTACAGTGCAAACCAATCAAAAACTCATTCTAGCGTCACCTGACTTGAAGTCTGCCAATGATATTTGTTCAAATAAGAAAGAGTGCTGTCAGGTAAAGTGTTCAATTTCATATTTTATTTTTAATAGTAATACAATAGTATTTTTGCAACATCTTTGATGCCGGCAACCTACTAAATGCATTGTCATCACACTCATATTTCAAGTTGCCTCCTATTCCTGTCTGGTGTATAGATAAACAACACAAAGTCCAACACTGTGTTGTAATAGCCTTTGTGGATGAATAATATGTTGGTTTTAAAGCAGGCAGAAACACTGTAGCCTTTGTGGATGAATAATAGGTAGGTTTTAAAGGAGGCAGTAACACTTTATTTGGATGGTCCATCAACAGAGACTTTACAGATGGTTTGTTGAAATTCAAGTTCAGTCTTTGGAATTGTTCACTGAAACAAACTCACCCCCTAACCCTAACCTTAATCATATATTGTTGACAGAGTTTCAACAGACAGTTTGTTTACAATCTGAGCATCTGTAGATAGTCTGTAGGGGACTATTCAAATAGTGTGACCAAGTGGGGTAATACATTATATCAGTGGATATTCCATGGTGAGCTTGAAGGCATATTTTATTCAGCCTAGGAAAGGTTACACTGAAAATGGGTCTTGCTGGCTAAAGTAAGATTTTGATCGAATCCCAGGGCTTCATCAGAACATGTACTGCAGCTACAGACGACAAAAACAAACAGGCAAACATTCCATTTTCTTTCTAGTTTATCTTGTTTATCATTTGCTTGACCTCATTATGAAACGTATTCTGTTAGCGAGCTTCCTTCAAACAGACTGTCTGTTTTTCTGAAAGTTCAGCTTTGGCTTGGTAGAACGAGCTTGCCTGAGACTTTCTTGTTGGGCAGTGAAATACGCTACAGTTGCTGACATGTAAGTGGAATGTCTCCGGTGGAGATTCTAGGTCACTAGCTAAATAACAGCATGAAGTGCTGTCATAGTGACCGATTGTACTCTCCCTTGCTATTCCTCTCCTTTTGAGGTCTGAAATCTGAGGGGTGCCAGGCCCTCTTTCTGCGTTTGGGTTCAAGCTGTCAAAACTGACAGCTCAAAGGCTGCACAATGTCGTCTATCATTTGAACAAATTGCCATTGAACAAATTGCCATTGATTCAGGCATAAGGATGGAGAGGGCAGTGAGAGGAAAAACAGGTGGAAGCATCTAATATATGGTGGTAAATGGTAAGCACTAAATAGTGAAAGTGAATACAATTGTGATTTTGTTAAATAATGGCTAATGTAGTGTATGGAGTTACACACAGGAATAATTATTGTTTTATTTTTGTATTGATGTGTTTACCATGACCTCTGACCTGGCATTGCAAAGCAGCCTTGAATTTCAACTACATAGGCTAATAACAAACCTTCCAGTAATTCCTTCCAGCAAAAACAACAGATAAAGGAATGACCAACACAAGCAATGACAGTATATGTGCCTTCCTGTTGGTTTTGACCTTTTTTCATCAACAGTATTGATGTTGCAGACCACAATACATGTAAAAAATGCATTTGGCCCTATCTATTAAACAGTAAAAACTGACAGAATTTAAGTAGAATAATTGGGCTTAT
>NC_137924.1:46064650-46079650 GCF_963457725.1 Sprattus sprattus | reverse complement strand
CACGTATAGGCCTATAGGCTAAGGCAGCAGCCAGGTTAGATATTGTAAACTATTTTGCAGGATGTAGTCGGAAAATAGCTTAAGTCAGAAATCATAATCAGCCAGCTTTCCCAAAGATTCATTAGTGTGCGAGCAACCTGTCATGTCTTCTTTGCTTAACACCCCAGTACCCTTCAACTTGCAGGAAATGATGAGCTGTTTGGAAAGGCAAAAGTTTTGTCTGACCACTTGACAGGGACATTGCGCCCACGTTTCCAGCGCATCTCCTATAGTTCACGTCCTACTTTTGAAGCAGCGATCTCTCAGCAGTCATGAGTGCAACAGCAAATACTAAGATTGTTGATTAACCTCTCGGTTACATCAGCATTTGGCGAGGTGTGCACGGCTCTGCTTTTGTTTCTTACCGTACCTGTGACCGTAGCCATAGCATAGCGATTATTTTCTAAACAAAAGATGATTAATACCTACTTAAGAGCAGCGTGGGGCAGGAGAGACTGAGTGGATTAGCTACCCTGTTCATCGAAAGCATCCGGGCCAGGGAGTTGAACATTTCTGAAATTGTTGATGATTTTGCTTGTAGGGTGCCATTCTAAACGACATGCATGTTACGTTTTTTATACGCCTATTGTACTTGAAATGTATTTTTTTGCTTCAATGTTGTTAAAAGAATGAGTTACTTTGCGCATAGGCCTACGTGATATTGTTGGAGGAAGTTTGTTGCTGTTCCCATTAATCCATGTAAATGTTCGTAATTCTCAATCATGTTTGATAACCCCCTGAAGAAGTTGTATTAATATTTTCCCATGTGTTGTCTTTCTGGTCATTATACACTATTTCTCCAAAATCAGTTTGAACGATGAAATACTGTGTTCATTGGTGTTTTCATGACAACATAGTGTAGCAACCCTTAATGTGTATTGTCAGTACATTTGCCTGCGCCTCGCTAAATTGTTATATCTGTAGTTACATCTAACTATACGCGATAGGTGGGCCTGTTGAGGAGGTTTGCACTTGGGCCCGTCAAGTCGTAGTTACGCCACTGGTTCAGGCTCTGAAGTTCTGAGGGCCTGAGGATCAGGGCACATAACTAGCTGAAGGAGGAGCCTGTTAGCTCCCCGCTGGCTGCATGCTGTAGCTGTGTCACGGGCCTGTGCCAAACCATCAGTATGGAATCCCACTCTCTCTCATACACACACACACAATAACATCACAAACATACATCATCACTCACCCTTATGAAGCTATCAAACCACACAAGCTCATATTGTGTATGAAAAAGAAAACAGCCATGTACAGAAATGTGTTCACACCCACACAAACACTGTGACACACATATTACATATTACATATATACAATACCAATTTTACCCTATATATACTATTTTTTTTTTTTTTTAAAGATGTGTTGTTTGTTTCTCTCTCTCTCTCTCTCTCCCCCCTCCCCCCCACACACACTAAGTGGCAGAAAGGGCTGTTCCATGTTGCCAGGGAATTTATCTTCATTTGGGCTGTATGACAGAGCCTTAAGCTGAACTACCACCAGTCCCCTCCATAACTCATCCTTATGACCACACAGCAAGAGAGACAGAGAGAGAGAGAGAGAGTGTGTGTGTGTGAGCGTGCGTGCGTGCGTGCGTGCGTGCGTGCGTGCGTGCGTGCGTGTGTGCGTGCATGCGCGTGTGTGTGTGTGTGTGTGTGTGCATGCGTGTGCGTGTGCGTGTGCCTGTGCGTGTGTGTGTGTGTGTCTGTGTGTGTCTGTGAGAGAAAGAAAGAGAGAGAGTAAGAGAGAGAAGTCCCCTCTCTTCATTCTGAACCAGACCAAAGACCAGGGAAAGATAGTTGAGAGGCAAGACACACAGCAATGCACAGTCCTCTCTCCCTCAAGCAGACAGGGAAAGAAAGATAAAGCAAGTGAAGGAGTGGCTGAGAGAGAAAGAAAGAAAGAAAGAATAGGGGACAGAAACGTTGAAAGTTTTATAACCTTGTTAATTAACCACAAGGCTTGTCAGAAACATAAGATAAATCAGAGAATGGGTGTTAAAAGAATAAATCCATCACCAAAGAAAACTGAAAAATTTAAAACCACGATCCAGCCCCCCCCCCCCCCCCCCCCCCGCCCTCTCTCTCTCTCTCTCTCTCTCGTTTTCTCTCTCTTTTTCTCACTCTCTTTCTCTATCTCTCTCTCTCTATATATATAGGTATACATGTATTATATTAAATATATTGTTTTCTACGTTGTTGTAGGTTAATACTGAAGACATCAAAACTTTGAAAGAACACATGAGAACAAAAAGGTGTTAAACAAACCAGAACATGTTTTGTATTTTAGATTCTTCAAAAGTAGCAACCCTTTGCTTTGTAGACAGCTTTGCACACTCTTGGCATTCTCTCAATCAGAGTGATGAGGAAGACTTCTGGAATGGTTTTCAATTAACAGATTAATTAACAGCCTTGTCAAGAGTTCATTTGTGGGATTTCTTGCCTTCTTAATGTGTTTGGGAATCAGTTGTGTTGTGCAGAAAAGGTTTGGTATACAGTGAATAGCCGTATTACTAGTTCTACGACTTTTTCACTTATCCATATTATGTCAAGAACCACAAAACTAAGTAAAGAGAAATGACAGTCCATCATTAATTGAAGACATGAAGGTCAGTCCATCCGGAAAAATTCGGAACATTTTGAAAGTGCAGTAGCGAAAACCATCAAACGCTATGATGAAACTGGCTCTCATGAGGACCGCCACAGGAAAGGAAGAGCAAGAGTTACCTCTGCTGCAGAGGATAAGTTCATTACAGTTAACAGAAGCCACTACTGAGGAAGAACAACACGAAGAAGAGAATTGCTTGGGCCAAGACACACAAGGACTGGACATTAGACGATGAGTCCAAATTTGAGATTTGTGGTTCCAACCGCCGTGTCGTGTGAGACGCAGAGAAGGTGAGCAGATGATCTCTTCTGCCGTGAAGCATGGAGGTTTGTTCACTTTTTTGTTTACTACATAATTTGATTTGTGTGTGTGTGTGTGTCTACAGCCGCGGAAAAAATTAAGAGACCACTTCAAAATTATCAGTTTTTCTGGTTTTACTATTTATTGGTATGTTTTAAAGTAAAATGTACATTTTTGTTTTATTCTATAACCTACTGGCAACATTCCTACCAAATTTCAAATAAAAATATTGTCATTTAGATCATTTATTTGAAGAAAAATGACAATGGGTCAAAATAGCAAAAAAGATGCAGTGTCTTCAGATCTCGAATAATGCAAAGAAAACAAGCTCATATTCATTTTTAAACTACACAATACTAATGCTTACACTTAGGAAGAGTTCAGAAATCAATATTTGGTGGAATAACCTTGATTTAAAATCACAACTTTCACTTGTCTTGGCATGCTCTCCACCAGTCTTTCACATTGCCGTTGGGTGACTTTATGCTACTCCTGGCGCAAGAATTCAAGCAGCTCGGCTTCTTTTCATGGCTTGTGACCATCCATCTTCCTCTTGATCACATTTCAGAGGTTTTTTATGGGATTCAGGTCTCGAAATTGGGCTGGCCATGACAGGGTCCTGATCTGGTGGTACTCCATCCACACCTTTACTGGCCTGGCTGTGTGGCATGGAGCATTGCCCTGCTGGAAAAAACACTTCTCAGAGTTGGGGAACATTGTCAGAGCAAAAGGAAGCAAGTTTTTCTTCCGGGACAACGTTGTACTTTGCCTGGCTGAGGTTTGTAAAAGACCATAAGGATTGAAAAAAGCGGACTGGAGGGTCTTCTAGTTCGTCTTCTCTGATGAGTCCAATTTTCAGCTTTGCCCAACACATGGTCGTCTGATGGTTAGACGGAGACCTGGAGAGGCCTACAAGCCAGAGAGTCTTGCACCTACTGTGAAATCAGACTCATCAGAGAAGACGAACTTAGAAGAACCTCCAGTCCGCTTTTTCAATCCTTATGGTCTTTTACAAACCTCAGCCAGGCAAAGTACAACGTTGTCCCGGAAGAAAAACTTGCTTCCTTTTGCTCTGACAATGTTCCCCAACTCTGAGAAGTGTTTTTTCCAGCAGGGCAATGCTCCATGCCACACAGCCAGGCCAGTAAAGGTGTGGATGGAGTACCACCAGATCAGGACCCTGTCATGGCCAGCCCAATTTCGAGACCTGAATCCCATAAAAAACCTCTGAAATGTGATCAAGAGGAAGATGGATGGTCACAAGCCATGAAAAGAAGCCGAGCTGCTTGAATTCTTGCGCCAGGAGTAGCATAAAGTCACCCAACGGCAATGTGAAAGACTGGTGGAGAGCATGCCAAGACACATGAAAGTTGTGATTTTAAATCAAGGTTATTCCACCAAATATTGATTTCTGAACTCTTCCTAAGTGTAAGCATTAGTATTGTGTAGTTTAAAAATGAATATGAGCTTGTTTTCTTTGCATTATTCGAGATCTGAAGACACTGCATCTTTTTTGCTATTTTGACCCATTGTCATTTTTCTGCAAATAAATGATCTAAATGACAATATTTTTATTTGAAATTTGGTAGGAATGTTGCCAGTAGGTTATAGAATAAAACAAAAATGTACATTTTACTTTAAAACATACCAATAAATAGTAAAACCAGAAAAACTGATAATTTTGAAGTGGTCTCTTAATTTTTTCCGCGGCTGTATATATATATATAAAATGTTTAACAATATTCTTAATAGTACACTTTTCTTAACATAACATGACATTTAAGTACTGTAACAACTACTAAATATTTTATAGTAAAGACAGGGGGCCACAGATATTTACCAAGAGAGAAAAGGGGATGGGAGAGCAAGAAATCAAGACACAGAATGCAGCACAGAGGGAAATGAGGAGAAAGAGAATAAAGAGGATGAGGGAGAGAGGGACTTGAGAGAAATGAGACTGTCAGAGCTGATTACTTCATTGGTGTTTACAGTAAGTGGGAGACTCATTTATCTAACGAGTGCACAACAGAACACAACATAATGCAGCACGCTGTGTGGGCAAGTGTGCGCACTATTGTGTCTATTTTTTGTCGGTGTGTGCGTCATTGTTGTTGGTGGGTTTGTGTGTCTGAGTGAGTGTGTCTTAGTGTTATGCTGCTAGTCCAAGATTAATTTTCAGCATCTTTCAGAATGTATTATAAAGTTCTTAGGTGTGTGTGCATGTGTTTGGGTATGTTTGGGTGTGTTTAGCTATCTCTCTTGTTGTTGTTGTGGTTGTTGTTGTTTGTTGTATGTGGTATATGTGCTTGTGTGTGAAAGCGTGTGTGCCACGCATATGTGTGTTTGTACATGTGTATGTGTGAGTGGGCACGAGTGAGAGACAGACAGAAAGTAAGAGTGTGTGTGGTTGTGGTTGTGTGAGTGTGAGTGTGTGTGTGAGTGTGAGTGTGAGTGTGAGTGTGAGTGTGAGTGTGAGTGTGAGTGTGTGTGTGTGTGTGTGTGTGTGTGTGTGTGTGTGTGTGTGAGTCTGAGTGTGTGTGTGTGAGGACAGTCAGGGATCTGTCTGTCTTTTACACTGTCTCTCTGAATCCAGAGGGATCTCATTAGCTTGCACTGCTCTGGTTGTTCTCCAACAACTGACGGAGAGATCACAAAGAGACGAGGCAAGAGGAGTTTGCTACACAACCCAGAAATAGTAAGTGTGTCTTCCTCTCCTAACTCTCTCTCTCTCTTTACTCCCTCTCATCCCTCCCTCTCTCATCCCTCGCTCCTCCTCTCCTTACTCTCTCTCTCTTTACTCCCTCTCATCCCTTGCTCAAATTTGTCTTCCTGATCCGTGTCTGCATGCACTTACACGATGAGCCGTTTGTGTAAACACTTGTTCGATTTTAAACAAGCTTTAACGCACAATGCTGTTGACGAATATTGAACACAGCTACACAAGCAAGCTAAACCATAACAAAGGGAAATTTGTATAAGTGTATGTGTGTGTGTATTAAAGTTAGCTCATTTATTTGTATGTATCTTTGTGAGTCAGTTTGTTTTTCTCAGTTTTGGCCTGAATCCTTGTTTATTTGCCAGATGCCGTGTAATGTTCAAAGACGGAATGGAAGCTGTCAATAAACCCATGCCACATAAACACACCTTTGCAAAATAATAAATGAAACAGCGATCATCTGGATGCCTTTTCATCCTGGTTTCTGTTTGATCTCCATCTGGTGGCCCCACCTCACGCAATCAGGGATGAGATAGAAAAATAAATGAGATGGTGGAGGGATTTCAACAAATGAGTAATGTGTGTGTGTGCGAGTGTGTGTGTGTGTGTGTGTGTGTGTGTGTGTGTGTGTGTGTGTTTGTGTGTTTGTGTGGGGGGGAGTGCGTGCGTCCATGTGTGTGTGGAGAGAAGAGAGGAGCTTTTGCTCTGACTTTACTGAAAGAGACATGAAGGTCAACACGTTGATGGAAATGTGCAGAAAGGTTGTCTGAGGAAAATGATGTGTGTTTGTCATACACTCTGAAATTCAACAGTTTCACAGTCCTGATATGCTTAAGTGTAGATTTCTCAGAATCTGTTTACTTGAACTATCCATCATAATGGACTGACAAAACCATGTCATAAACATGTCAAGGATGATGGCATGACCTCTATGCCTGCATCAGTTGAGCATGATGTGTAGTTGCCATGACAACATCTTGATATATTATGCCATTATAGCTTATAACTGTACGACATGCTATGGCATCCTACACTTCAAGAGCTATGATGACAATGACAGACCATAGCAACTTGACACTATTATGTGACTGAACCCAGACTGTCATGATAACTAATGACAAGCCATTTTCAATAACAAGTTTATGACTTACTTTTGTCTAGTGTCACTGTTTTGATGGAAGGTGTCAATTAACTATTCTGTGGTACTGTAAGTGCTTCTTAAAGGTAAGCACCCAATTCCCAGCCTCAAGACGGCTTAATACGGACGGACTGCAAATGCATTAATACTGGAACAGACAGACAATAAACTTTGTTAAATTTCCCTAAAGGGTGACCAACTTCATCATGCCAGTGTAGACCTTGTGCTGAGCTCACATCAGCTTCTTTGCCACTGTGGCAGCAAGACCTGTTGCCTAGCAGCCTGTCCCTGAGCGCATGCCAGCAAGGTACAGTGGAGTATAATTTGGAGATCAAGAGGGATGTGTGAGTGGAAAACTGTGTGTGTGTGTGTGTGTGTGTGTGTGTGTGTGTGTGTGTGTGTGTGTGTGTGTGTGTGTGTGTGTGTGTGTGTGTGTGCAAGCGTGCAAGCGTGCAAGCAAGTGTGCATGTCTGTATGTCTGTCCATCTATGTATGTGTCTTTATGTCCTTCTGTATTTGTCTATGACTGTAATAATGTGCCTGTGTGGGTGAATGTGTTTGTGTGTATGTGTATGCGGATGAATGTGTTGTTTGTGTGCCTGTCTGTCTCTGTTTATGTGTGCATGTTTGTGTGTGTGCATGTGTATGTATGTGTGTGTGTGTGTGTGTGTGTGTGTGTGTGTGTGTGTGTGTGTATGTATGTGTGTGTGTGTGTGTGTGTGTGTGTGTGTGTGTGTGTGTGTGTGTGTGTGTGTGTGTGTGTGTGTGTGTGTGTGTGTGTGTGTGTGTGTGTGTGTGTGTGTGTGTGTGTGTGTGTGTGTGTGTGTGTGTGTGTGTGTGTGTGTGTGTGTGTGCCCGTGTAAGTGTCAATGTGGGTGTATGCCTCTGTAATGATCTGTTATTGTGCTAGAGTAATGACACCACCTGTTTTGATCTTGTTTAATGATAATGGATGGGGCTGTGGAGGTCATCTCTCGCTTTACTGCAGATTCTCTCTCTCTGTCTCTTTCTCTCTATCTCAGTCTCACACACACACACACACACACACACACACACACACACACACACACATACACACACACACACACACACAAACACACACACAGGAATGTCATGGAAAGGTTAGTGTGTGCATAGTGTGCGTTTATGTACTTTCTGAAAGTTCTTCAACGTCTCCTGATTCTTCTAGATGTCATTTCTGATAAAACACCAGTCACGCATACGTCAGGAAATTAAACTCCCTGTTGAGTAACAATGAGAGAGAGAGAGAAAGAGAGAAGGAGAGACAGACAGATAATTTTATTGTATCATCCTCTACTGCTCACTTCATCATGCATTTCAACATTCCAGCATTCAATATTCTGCTTCATTTATTAGTCTTCATAATCAGTAATTATTTTTAATGGTTTATCGCCACAACATTGTTGATAGCACAACTAATTAAATTGTGTGCCAACAAAGCATGCTAAACAACACAGGGCCATATTTCTTTTAATTTTGTTACCATTAAGCACAGTAACGCGATTAGACCACTTTCCTATGTCTACAATGAAAGAAAAAACACCTTTATTTGAGAGTAACCCTTTTACCTCATCAGTTCCTCGTCGGATATTTGTGTTTCTCTGGGTCTTTTACAAACTAGTTACAAGTTTTTGAAAGTGGAAAAAGTTAATTTTTTAAGTTTTTGAATGTTTAAATCTCCCATACGTTCCAACTTCTTGCGCAATCTCTTACTGTAGAGAGAACTGTCATTGGTCGACTGCCTGCCCAGTGTTGCCAGGTGTACATTTACCTTTACATCTGTGATTTAGCAGACGCTTTTATCCAAAGCGATTAACAAGGAATTTTGCATTTATAGATCAGGACCAGTTTAGGGGTTCACACTTATACACTTGGTAAGGAGGAGTGGGGAATCAAACTAGCAACCTTCCAACCTCTCGATTACTAAACGACTCCTCTACCTTAAGTCTGCTGTCTCCGTGTCTCATCACAGAAACTCTGCAATGGTGTTCTCAAAGACGTTGATGACGTGAGATACTAAAAAAATATGAGTTATCAGGCAATGTTTGCTCAAACAAATACATTCCAATACAATTAAAATGTCTTCACTTGCTCAGAAAACTTATACATTTAAAGTTGGGTCAACTAAACACCAGGTTTTAAGTACTGAATACATAATGTTAATAAGTTAGCAGAACTGTTTTGGTTTACAGTGTAATGTTCATTGATAAAACCAATTGAAATCTCATCGGATGGAAGCCATTGCTGAACCACTAATGGTCATGGTCTCTCTGTGATTTTATAAAACATGTTTCTAACAAACTTTCAAAATGCGTCTTACAGACCAATTTTGGAAATTATTTCAAGTGCAAGATCTCCCTAAGATCTCCTCAGGAACGGTTGCACACAGTCCCTTACCTCAGTGCAGACAGCAGAGTACTCTGCTCTGCGTGCCTCTGATGGAACATGAAAGGAGCCGCCACCTCCCGGCGCCGAGCAGCGGGCCGGTTCCTGAGGTGCGCCGGAGTCGCCGCTAAACGAGTGCAGCGGGTCTCCTGAGGGCGTGTGAGAGAGTGGAACGAGTGAGTTAGCGGGCCACACAGAACTCCACAGATGTTCTCCTGTGTCTTCAGGGTGAAAGGCAAACAGAGGAGAGAGGGAGAGATAGAAGGTTGGGAAGGTGCTGTGAAGTGCTCTCACATCAAAGGTTTTGCCTGGCTCTCTAGTAAACCTCCTACTCTCGCTCAGTCTCAATGTTTCTGTGCCTTTTACCTTCTCTTCCTCTTTCTCTCTCTCTCTTCCTCTCTCTCTCTCTCTCTCTCTCTCTCTCTATATATATATATATACTATATTGCTCTTAGCTGCTTTTGTATCACTCTGAGCTGTCTTTGTATTCTCTGTTCAGGTGTCTGTCAATAGATTTGAAACAGGTGATGTTGGTGTAGGATGGTCCATAGGGTCTCGGCGGAGAAAGGAGATTAAGAAGGAATATGAGATGGGGAAAGCGATAGAGAAAGAGGCTTATAGAGAGAAAGAAAGACAGAGAGATCAGCTGTGAAAGAGGTCTGGAAACGAGGCAACAGTATGGCCCATCAATAAAGCACATCCCAGCTGCCTTCATGATCTAAGTCACACACACGTAAGCACACACACACACAGAAGCACACACACACATACACACACACGCACACGCGCACACACACACACACACACACACACACACACACACACACACACACACGCACACACACACACACACACACGCACACACTCACACACACTCACACACACACACAGACACACACACACACACACACACACACACATTTGTGCCCCCGAGTCTTTCCTCTTCCCCTCTTCTCTCTCTGCAGGTTGAATGGGGAGGAAATGAGTGCCATTGGCAGAGCAGAGAGGAGGGTGAGAGTGCGGGATGGGTGGATGGGTATTGGGTTATGGATGAGGCTGACGGCCATACACAAGAGTGGAGGGTAATTACTGATAGAGATTATGGAGAGAGGGAGAGAGGGAGAGGGAGAGAGAGAGAGAGAGAGAGAGAGAACACGGTCGGAGATGTGTGGCGTCAGATGGAGCGCAAGCCGTCTTTTGTCTCCTCTCAGCCTTCCACTTTCGTTTTCTCTGTCACTTCCCTGTCGGGGGTATGATGTATGCCAGCTGTTTCTGTCACATGGTGAAATTGGTCTTTTTAAGGCTGTCCACACACACACACACACACACACGCGCGCGCGCGCACACGCACACACACACACACACTCAGACACACACACACACACACACACATTCACACACACACAGACACACACACACACACACACACACACACACACACACACAAAAACATGCACACACACGCACACACACACACACACACAAACCCCCTCAGACATGGGTACACACAGTCAATCTGTATGATATTATAACGTGTTATAAACATCACTGAACACTAAACATCATGCAGTATGATGTGTGTTAAACCAGAGTCTATCAGTTCATTTGTCAGTTACAGTACTAAAAGGATATGTTCTAGTAGTGGCCTTTAATGAAAAACATTTCACAACCATGAGATTAATTTCCTTAGCATGGCTATGAGCACCCACAAACACACACACACACACAGACGCACACACACACACACACATGCGCACACACACACACACACGCACACACACACACACAGATAAACAAACGTACACATACAAACATACACACACGCGCTCATCGTCCCAGAAATCTTCCCTTTTCATGAATCAAAGTAATAAGAGACGCCCACTGCATCCAGTTGCATTTGGCATGTAAGGTGATGTGTAATGTGATGTGATTCCCTCCTCCCTCTGTTTTTGACAAAACAGCTTTTGATTATAATGTTTGTCATTTGTCTTCTTTTCTTCCTTTTTCAAGGCTCACAACAGGAGATCTTACATCTATTTTAGAGGTATTCGAAGCACGCACTGCAAAATTGGGCTTCTCCTCCCCCCCCCCCCTCCGATCCTACACATGCAGCCAGTCACATTTTACTTTGAAATGGCACCACTGAATGAGAGTGTTTTCGTGTGCCTGTCAAAGTCACTTTGACAAAGAGCTGGATTTGTGTTTATGAGTAGCTCAGCTCAGTTCAGCTCTACTACTACTGTCAGGCACACACACACACACACACTAACACACACACGCACACACACACACATGTACGCACACACAAACACACACTGTTAACCTGAACAAGTTCAGAGAACTCAAAACTTTTGATGTAACTGATTACATAAGAAAATGTGAGTACATATATATATATTTTTAAGTAAACTTAACTCAAAAACTATACATCGGCTATTCTGATTTTTTTTTTTTAAAGGACTTAGCCTTGTCAGATATATGTGTTTCTCTGGGTCTTTCTCAAACTAAGTATAACGCCCTTACAAGTTTTTGAAAGGGTATCTTCCTTACGTTCCAAGTTCTTGCGCAAGCTCTTACTGTAGAGAGAACTGTCATTGGTCGACCGCCTTCCCAGTGTTGCCGCTGCATTTACATCTGTGATTTAGCAGACACTTTTATCCAAAGCAATTGACAAGGAATTTTGCATTCATAGATCATGAGCAGTTTAGGGGTTCACACTTATACACTTGGTAAGGAGGAGTGGGGAATCGAACTAGCAACCTTCCAACCTCTGGATTACTAAACGACTCCTCTACCTTAAGTCTGCTGTGTCCGTCTCTCATCGCAAGAGCTTTGCAATGGTGTTCTCAACGACGTTGATGACGTCAGATACTAAACATTTTTGAGTTATCAGGCAATGATAACTCAAACAAATACATTCCTATACAATAAAAACGTCTTCACTTACTCAGAAAACTAATACATTTTAAGTTGGGTCAACTAAATACCAGGTTTTAAGTACTGAATACATAATGTTAATGAGTTAGTAGAACTGTCTGGGTTTACAGTGCACACACACACACGCGTGTGCACACACAAACACACACATACACACACACACACACATTCACCAATTTCTTTCAATGCCTTCTGCACTCGCATTGGCAATCAAAGCACTATGCCTTCAAGGTTTCAGTAATATGATGAAGTCTCGTGTCCATGAAGCCTCATTCACTACCTGATGGCGCTGTAATGGCGACAAGTGGAGGGCATCTCTCGTACGTCCTGTCCGGCGTTTTGTTTGTTTCTACTCCCGTGTCTAGTTGGCTGAAGTGATTGAATGGTACATCGTATGCCCACTTAGATTACAGGTTTGATCAAAGAGTTTCCAGCGTGCCTGAACTCTACAAAATTCAAGATGAGGAAGTGTTTACTACTTTTACTGCTGGTATTTTGGGTAGCCAGATCACTCGCGGTTTGTGGGGGACTCGGAATTGGAATTCTGCAGTACTCCCGAGTTGATCTGCTGTTACTACAAAATATGGATTATTCAGCCCCGAATCTGGAAAACTGGGGAGAACTGAGACGACATAGGCCCAACCACGATCGCCGGCGACATACTTCGATAAGGAAGCGGGGAAGGAGAGGAGGAGTTCGGCAGAGGCTGAAAAGACTCACCGGCACATCGAAAAGTCCACCGCTCCCCTCCATTGTACTTGCCAATGTTCGCTCATTACGAAATAAGTTGGATGAACTACATGCGAACATAACTTGCCAATGGGCGTACAGTCAGGCGAACCTGATCTGCCTCACCGAAACCTGGTTGGATAATAACATCGCGGACTCAGAGCTCTCTATGGACGGATTCGGAACTCCGCTCAGACTGGACCGGAACACTGTGAGTAGCCTGAAGAGTCACGGTGGCGGGCTGTGTGTCTATGTGAATCAGGAATGGAGCAGAACTGCTGTTGTGAAGGACTCTTGCTGTACACCTGACTTGGAGCTGCTTGCCGTGTCATTTAGACCAAAATATTTACCCCGTGAGTTTAGTCAGTTATCCCTACTGCTTGTTTACATCCCGCCCTCAGGCAATGCCACACGCGCATCTGAGAACATAGCTGCGTGTGTCCACAAAATTGAATGCGCATCCCCTGACTCACCTGTTCTTATCCTTGGGGATTTTAATGCCTGTAGACTTAATAAAATACTTCCCACCTACCAACAATATGTTAAATGCACTACCAGAGGCGACAAAACAATCGACCTCTGTTATGGTAATGTAAAGAACGCATACAAGGCATGTAAAAAACCTCCTCTCAGCACCGCGGATCATAACGTTGTCCATCTTATCCCCGCTTATCGCACGAAGCTGCAAAGGGAGGGTGTTCTAAAGAAGCAGGTGAAAAAGTGGGATGATGATGCTGTAATTGAGACTCTTCAGGCCTGCTACGAGTGCACTGACTGGGAGGTGCTAATGCAGGGCAACAGCCTAGAGGAGGCTGCAGATGTGGTAACTGACTACATACATTTCTGTGAGGCGATGATTGTCCCTACTAAGACTGTTAAGGTATTTTCTAACAACAAGCCTTGGATAACAAAAGCCCTGAAATCAACCCTGAATGAAAAGAAAATTGCATTCTTCTCTGGAAATAAAATTGAGTCCAAACTCATTCAAAATAAACTGAATAAACAATTAAAAGCAGCAAAGAGGGAATATAAGGAGAGAGTTGAGAAACTCTTCCTGGAGGGTAAGCCGAGAGTTGCATGGCAAGGCGTCAAAACCCTAGCTGGCCTCCCCAACAACAACTCAGCTCTACCCACCACTGGGGAAGAAGACTGCATTAACATGGCAGAGAACCTTAACCAGTTTTACTGCAGGTTTGAGAAAGTGGACCACTCGCAGGAGAGGGAGAAACTGACAGAGGAGCTCACTGCTAGGATGCCGGGCTACGTAAATAGGCAGCTGCAGCAGGTGGAGGTTGAGCTGGTGTTGAGAAGGACAAGGCCAAACAAAGCACCAGGGCCAGACCAGATCTGTGGCCGCCTCCTGAAGGCCTGCAGCAACCAGCTTGCTGGTGTCTACTGCCACCTCTTTAACCGCTCATTGGCTGAACACTCTATCCCCTCAGTCTGGAAATCTTCCATCATATGCCCTGTGCCTAAAAAGAGTAAACCCACCTGCGACAATGACTACCGACCTGTGGCCCTAACATCCCTGGTCATGAAAGGCTTTGAGAGGTTAATGATTACACAGCTACAGGCGGAGGTCAGTAAGCACGTTGACCCGCTTCAGTTTGCGTACAAACGTCACAGAGGGGTAGATGACGCCACACTGACGCTACTGCATGGAGCCTATGCCCACCTTGACAAGCCCAAGTCATTTGTACGCCTGGTGTTCATAGACTTCTCGAGTGCCTTTAACACTGTGCAACCCCATCTAATGGGACAACATCTTCTCCAGATGGAGGTCAATCCCCACCTCATACTCTGGGTGCTCTCATTCCTGACAGACAGACACCAGAGAGTGAGAGTTAATGGCCACCTCAGCTCATCCAGAAGGATCTCTACAGGTGCTCCACAGGGCTCTGTCATCTCACCAGTTCTTTACACTCTCTACACCAACGACTGCAGAAGCACAAACCCAGACATTACATACATAAAGTACTCTGACGACACTGTCATCATGGACTCCACCAACTCATCCGATCAGTTACAGTCTGAGCTGGCCACTTTTTCAGACTGGTGTGGCCGGAACTGCCTTGATCTCAATATCACCAAAACAAAAGAACTAATAATAGACTTCAGAAAGTCCCC
>NC_137924.1:46029650-46054650 GCF_963457725.1 Sprattus sprattus | reverse complement strand
GTGTGTGTGAGTCTGCAGAGAATTCTGTCATGGCCCCATATACAATATCTACAGCAATAAGGGCTCTCTGTGTGTGTGTGTGTGTGTATGTGTGCTTGTGTGCTTGTATGTGTGATCAACATGAAACATGTAATCACAGTTTCCCAGAAAGGCAGGCCTAAGCGAGGATGATTACATCAGGGACGGTTAGGAGATGTAGAATTATGATGACGACGGCTATAATTTCACACCATAAATCTATACTTGAATTCCTTTCAAATGTGACTCCAATTAGTCACCTCCGACTCTAGTTGCCTGTAGATAATGGTGTGACATTTGGATTAGGATGACTGAGATGCCTAATGATTCTCTGTTCTTAACCAGCAGAGCGTAATATTGTGTGTGTATGTGTGTGTGTGTGTGTGTGTGTGTGTGTGTGTGTGTGTGTGTGTGTGTGTGTGTGTGTGTGTGTATGTGTATGTGTATGTGTTTGTGTCTGTGAGTAAGCATGGATGTAAGTGTGAGTAGTAATGCAGTATGAGTGAGTAAGAAGTATGAATGATCAAGAAACAGTCAAATAACTACAGGGTACATGTGCGTACTGTGGGTGTGTGGGTGGATGTTTGTCTGCACATGTGTGCCTCTCTGTACGTATGAAAGAGATGGGTGCTCAGGACCCTGCGTGTGAATGGAGCCTACCTTTATGGTTGGGGGAGGGGTGTGTGGGTGTGTGGGTGTGTGGTGGTGGTGGGGGGGGGGGGCTTTTTGACAGGTTGGCAGATCGTTAAAATCCCAAACAACACCTTAATGTAAGATTCATATGCATCAGGATTAGAGATGTTCATGGAAGGAATTAAGAAAACTAAAAGGTTAGACACTGTTGGACACCAATTTTCTCCACCTCTCTCTCTCTCTCTTTCTCCCTCCACCTCTCTTTCTCTGCTCCCTTCGCTCGCTCCAGGTGACACACAGGGGGGCTTCTGATTGTCCCTGTGACTGTTTCCAAAGCATTTAAATAGGCTTCACTTGTCAACAGGACTCAGGTAGATGACAGCGATGCCTTCCTCGAGAGCAGGGAGTTCAGAGGCTTAAACTGGATGTTAAGAGACACTTCCCCTCTTTCCTCCGTTTGGCATCCTTCACCATCCTTTTTGTAAGAGTGTGGGCATTATTAAACAAGGATATTAATAAGTAAGTAGGCTCTAATAATAGAGTTATCCTAAGAATGCTATTTTTTATTCTGCTCAGATGTTTTTTTGCTGTTAATTGAAAAGGTGAAATTGATTTGGAGGAAGAAATAAAACGAAAATGTACATTTTGTGCGCTTGTTATTTAACTCTTATGCTGCGATGGGACAGTAAATATACCATACTTCAGCATTTCCTCCGAAGAACAGCAAAGCAATCCATTAGCGGCGGTACAAATCCAATGCACTCTAACTTCCAGCGTGAAGAACCACGGCTCTGCGATATAGCGCTTTTATCGATGCGATAATTAATTCAGTTCCCTCCTCCCCCTACCCCCCTTCCAAAGGCACCAATATCCACCGCTTTCTACCCTCCCTCTGCAATAAGAGACAACCGGCAGAGTGAACGAGGAGGACTAACCCTGGCTGACGGAGCAGCAAAGCAGACGCGTCACTCACTCGCGGTACATTACGCTTCGTGGCGATTGTCATTAACGTACAGTAGCGAGAGGAGCGTCACTTGTTCAGCGGAGGGGAGGAGGTGAGGAGGCTGTGAGAAAGTGTTAACGGAAACGGCGCTTGTGACTCCAGCGCCCTTTTAAATTTGGAACAGCAGCGGGGGATGCTGAACGCTGCCGCCCGGGAGATGGCCGCCGCTCCGTCGGTCTCCGGTGGCTAACGTGCAGAGAGGCAGAGGAACTCTGCGTATTTAGTACCGACGTGGCTAATTTACGCGGACTGTAACTCCGTTGGATTTTCCAAGATGAAGCGGATGAATGTGAGCATGTAGAAGTGTCTTAATGTGTGTGCGTGTGTGTGTGGGTTTGTTTTGTTAATAGATGAACACCCTTCCCGAAACAAACTCTTACTTTGTGCTTTTGTTGCGCAGAAATAGGTTGCAGTTTTACTGAGTAAAGTCGATGTGGTGTCGTTGTTGCAACCAAGGGAATTCACAGTGCAGGACAACTCAACTTTTCCCTGGCGCCAGTTCTCGTAACATAACATCAACAATGTTATGTATCTGACAATAAATCGATTAGGCTATGCATGCAACCTTGACATGCATATCTGGATATTCCAAGTCGGAAACACCGACTCCTAATGCCCCATTGTTGAAACGCGCTCATTCACACTGACGTTGCATTGTTTGCCTGCAAAAAGGATTGGAAGGTGCAGAAGGCAGTCAGCCTCTTCCAGACCGCTGCTTTCTGTTGTGGATTTTCTCAGATTGTGCAAGAAGTATGTATTGACATTAATACATATTATTACGAAACTGGCTATGTGAGAATGCCACATCAAATATTTCCCATACATCTCTCTTTCCATACATGCAGGTCACTTGCGTGAGTTGAATGGGTTGTGGCAACATATGTACTCCAACTTGTGCGTATGCCCGTGTGTGCGTGCATTAGTGTGTGTGTGTGTTCATTCCTGCATGCTTGCAATATCTTTGACATTATACTATAGTACTATACAATGTTTCTACATCACTTATTTATACAACTCATTTGATTTGTTTAGCCACGCTGGAAAGCGCCCCCCATGTGGCCGTCAGGAGTGGGTAGCAGGCAACCCAATCCTCGGGATTCCGCGCTTCGCAGGGCGGCCATCAGCGGCAATGTCCTTGCGCTCCCACCTTTCCACGTCCCCACTGGCAGGGCCGTCCGCGTCTTCATCTGCGCCAATCCCGACGGTAAGCGAATTCTGGCGCACGTTCAAGCGCTGACCCTTAGAATGACTCACGAGAGGGAGAGAGTTGTGTGTGTGCAAAGACTGTCTGGGAAAACTTCTTGACTAATAAGTCAATTCAACAACGAGAGAGGAAAATACACACTACCGCTTTGAAGAAACCAACTGACACCTGTTAATGCGCTCCATGACGCGAAAGGAGTCAATCGCTGGTTACTCATTATATCTAGTTCCTTCTGTTATTTCCCAAATATTCTTATGTTCACAGTAATTTAGGCCAGCACCCATGTACTATCGCTGTAAACTAAATGGTAGCCGTTGTTATCAGTGCGACTTAGCGCTGACGGATACTGACGATTGCGATGAGACTGTCATGTGTCTTCGGTGGCATAATGATAATTTGACACGACGTGAGCGGACAGCAGCGACTACATCAGCTGTGCGCGGCAGGCTTGTTCGGTGATGCTTCAGTTGGAACACGGCATACTTTCAGCATAAAATCATTCAAGTACAGGAAATATGTATACAAAAAAAAGCATACATAGCGCAATAGCAGACACTGAACACCTGAAGTCCTCGTGTTTTTTTTTTGTTGTTCTTACGCCCTGATTGTAACCAGCTCTTTCATGATGTAAATACTTCCTCCTTATTTCTGGCGCTCAAATCTCGCGTGATTACTTTTGATATTGTTTGACTGGGGCGCAATTTACACGGAGCAACAGACAATGGGGGGAGCTGCGGTCATGCAGTGATGCACAAAACTGACTCAGTGGATCAGAAATGTCAGCGAGGCGCGCCCGGCTCCGGGTCGTTAGTTAGTGGAAGACATCCACACGCTGCGAAGGATCTCAATGCAGGCTTCGGGGGAGAATTTAAATATAGGTCTTCTAATTTGGGACTAAACAAGTCAAGCGAAACAGAGAGAGAGAGAGAGAGAGGGTGTGAGAGTGAAAAAGCAAGAGAGAGACCCAGAGAGAGAGAATCACACCCTTCTCTAAATAGAAAGCATCATCACTTGTGATGAGCTG
The DNA here is from genome assembly GCF_963457725.1 of Sprattus sprattus. Taxonomy (NCBI): domain Eukaryota; kingdom Metazoa; phylum Chordata; class Actinopteri; order Clupeiformes; family Clupeidae; genus Sprattus; species Sprattus sprattus. The sequence continues at coordinate 46,050,768 of NC_137924.1, read as the reverse complement.
GACTATCCAACAAGCAGCAAACGAGCACAAAGAAAACCGAAGTCCAAAAGCTATTTTCTCTATTTTGGTTTCAGTTCCTCGGCCACCTGTGGCGATTTTTGTCTTGGAATCAGACCAGCAGCTGGGTTCAGCTTTCCTCCTTACGTGGCATGGTCTCTTCCAGCTCCTCAAATATGTTGGGCCCACGGGGTGCATTACCATGGAGAACAGTGCAATCACCACAGCAACGGCACTGTCCATTGATCCATCCACAGACCTTGTGCTCCCTCTGTGGCCCACCAGGTGCTGAGGAGACTGGGGGAGTCGTCTTTAGCTTAGCTGCCCAGCTGTAATGGATGTAGGGTGGTGTGTGTGTGTGTGTGTGTGTGAGTGTGTTTGTGAGTGTGTGTGTGTGTGTTGGACTCTGGCTGTGGGTCTGGGCCCCTCAGGGCTCTATTTTTGGGTCAGGATTGTGTGAGCCGAGAGGCCTCCTCCTCCCCTTCTGCTTCCCCTCAGCTGGTGTGGTGCAGAGCGCTGGATCCACCGCTGAGCTGGAGAAGGATAAGAGTTTGAAGCTCTCCTGTGTGAACGTGTGTGTGTGTGTCTTAGAGAGAGAGAGAGAGAGAGAGAGAGAGAGAGAGAGAGGGAGAGACCGGGAGAGACCGGGAGAGAAACAGAGACAGAAAGACAGAGAAGGAGGGCCTCAGGCTGCAGTGTTGGTGCAATGCTCCAGTTTGGTGAGCACTAGAGGGTGCACTTTTTTGCAGTAAAGACCTACTGAGAGCAGGGGGTTTGTTAGCCAGCCACACACAGTGACATCCACACACACTCATGTGCTTCTTTGTGTGGACGTTTACTTGCAGAGACCTTCACCTCAACTTGCATACCTCTGCATGCCTATTACCAAAAAAGGCATTCCATACTTTATATATACTGTATATACAGCTCCGGACAAAATTAAGAGTTCACTTCAAAATTATCATTTTTTCTGGTTTGAGTTAAATTAACATTTTGTTTTTTTCTATAAACTTCTGACAACATTTCTACCAAATTTCAAATTATTGTCATTTAGAGGATTTATTTGCAGAAAAATTACAACTGGTCAAAATAACAAAAAAGATGCAGTGTTGTCAGATCTCGAATAATGCAAAGAAAAACAACATAATACTAATGTTGTAACTTAGGAAGAGGTCAGAAATCAATATTTGGTGGAATAACCTTGATTTACAATCACAGCTTTCATGTGTCTTGGCATGTTGGGTGAGTTTATGCCACTCCTGGCACAAAAATTCAAGCAGCTCGGCTTTGGTTGATGGCTTGTGACCATTCATCTTCCTCTTCATCACATTCCGGAGGTTTTTAAACATCAGTAAATGCAGATCCACAGTCATACCAGTGCACTGTAAATAGGACATCTCTACATCATGGCATCATATTAAGTGTAATTCTATATTAGCATAATGGTAATACGGCAACATAAAATAAATCAAATAAGACATGCATGTGATGGGAGAACTTTAGCAAGCGACGTGCTAGCGTTAATAAATCATCCTGACGGCATCAGCTCACTGCGAATTTCCGCCTTGAACGCTGAGCGCTACTACTGCTCAACTTAGCGCTCGCTGGAGATGTGGCGTGACTGCTTTTGCTTGATCAACTGAGATTGCAGGGGAGAAGAGCAGAAGCTCCTATCTCACGCTGTCACTTGGCAGCTGTTCGGCGCATGCCAAAGAGGCTGATGCAGTAATTAATCTTTTGGCGTATCTATTGGGACTAAGTAAGCTTCCTGTTTGTGTGAAAGTGTGTGTGTGTGTGTGTGTGTGTGTGTGTGTGTGTGTGTGTGTGTGTGTGAGAGAGTGAGAGAGAGAGAGAGAGAGAGAGTGTATGTGCCCCCTTTGGTACTGGTGTGTGCACATGCACAGTCATATCTATGAGTGCATTTTTAAATTATTGAACGTATTTTTGAACAGGAGCATATTGTAGAGTAAGGAAGGTAAAATGCTGTAATTCTCCTAGTGTGTGGTTGTCAAGAGTTACAATGAGGGAGGGCCAGGGGCTTTAGACACATGATAATGTTTTGGGATTAGTCACACCCACGTACCCCGCCCCCCACCCCAGTGCACCTCTCTCAGACCCCGCACCTCTTCTACCCTCCACAGTAACCATGATGAGCAGAGAGCCCCCTCCCCCCTTGATTCTTCACCACCCACCTGCCCCCATCGCTGGGCCCTAGCCTCGCTAAAGAGTCATTTATATGCATCGATCTGTTCAGAGCCTTTTACCGATAACACAGAGCTCCCCCTCGGGACTAGCTGTTCGTGGGCGACACAGAGATGGAGGCTGCATGCAAGCAATGCCGTCGGACAAGCTTGCTAAGGCCTCGAGCGAGAGTGGGGCGATTAGAGGCAGCAAGCAAACGGGTGGCCGCTGTTTTTCATTACCCTGGCGAGCAGAGGTGTCTCTGAAGCAGGCTGTGGTTTAAGAAACGAGTAAACAGGTGATAAGAAACGATCCTATGCAAGATTGAGAGCAGCAAGAAGGATCAGTACTTGGCAAAATGAAACGCTAAAATAACTTTGTGGAACGTCGGGATGGAAATATTGGTCTTTCTTTGAATATTACATCTTTATTTGGTCAATGCGCTTTTGTACACACAAACACACTTCTCCAAACCCAATTTTCAACAGTGAAGAAGACAGTAAAGTAAGTGCAACACAGACCTAGCCATTTCGAATTCAGTCTGCTGTTGGGGAGAGGAGAGGAGAGGAGAGGAGAGGAGAGGAGAAGAGAGGAGAGGAGAAGAGAGGAGAGGAGAGGAGAGGAGAGGAGAAGAGAGGAGAGGAGAAGAGAGGAGGAGGAGTAGCTGGCAGAACGATGCATGAGGCATGAGAAAATAGAGATAGCAAACAGGAAGAGAGAGAGGACCATGGACTTAAGAATGAGAGAAGGGGCGAGAGAAAGAAGAGAAGGCAGGTAAGAAATAGAAAAACGGAGGAAAAAGATGAAAGAAAGGAAAAAAAGACAGAGCCATCTTGACAGGGTAAGAGAGTTGAGAGACTGAAAGGGAGACAGAAAGAGTGAATCGAGTCATGACATGATTCAGAACATTTATGACTCTACTTCACCGTGAGGCTGTAAAGGGGGGCGAGGGTGGGAGGCTAACAGGAGTCTGCCAAGAGACTGTGGCGTCCATTTTCACCTTCCACTTTGCCCCTTCCTGCCTCCTGTGGGAGCCAGCTTCAGTGTCTCAGACTGTTTTGGCAGCCTCTCTTCATCCCTCCCGTCTGCCCCCAGAGAGTCTTTTTCATTTTCACACACCCTCATGACCTTTTTCTCACTGAGCTCCGAACCAGACAGAGTACCTTTAATATCCTGCAAGGCACACAGGGGCTCTTTAAAGTGACTGCAAGTGATACTTTGGAGAATAAGCTCTGCTGTGTTTACATTCTGAAATAGATGCTTAAAGAAAACTAACTCATCTCCATGACTCCCAATCAGAAAACTTCAAAACTGATTAGCACTCCTTTATGCCAATCACACTGTGTATATAAGTGTGATTAATTACTCACCCCATCACTGGCACTTGTACCATCGAAGTGCACATCTAGGTGCATGACTAGGTGGACAGCTGTGGTGTAAGTGTTCAAGATGTCAGATGTGAGAAAGACTGAGAGCCCAACTAGTGTTGTCCAGCCTTCTGTCACACACTCCAAAAGTGGTGCCTGAAGGTGTACTTCAGGGGTGAAAGAGGCCAAGTGTGTGTATTGGGACATGGCTAAAATCTGTAGAAAATAATCAGTGCAGAATCACTTACAGCAGCTGTTACAGAATGGCAGACTCAGCTAATCAAACCCTTTATTACATTGTTAGAGCCATAGACTATTACAGTACCTCTACGTCTTTTAGAGGACATTTGTAAGTGTTCTTGGAAAGTAAATTACCTGAGGGCAGACTTGGTATGCTTGATCCAAAGGAAAGCAGAGGAATCAGAAACTGCAGTCATAGTTCAGAACTAAATTATCTGATTCTGTTCCAGTACTGAAACTCGGTCCTCAAATGGACATAAAGTTGGGTCAGGTGTGCCCCTGCTTAGATGGTGTGATAATCTGTAGCTTACTTGCACTGTAGCATCGAAGCTGCCCACTGCTGTTGTGGTAGAAGAACATTTTTGTGGTCGTTGTCTTTGCTAATTTTCAGCGTCACGTTAGATTTCGCAGGGTTATATTTTGGTGGATGCGGACATTGGTGTGATTTGTGTAGGAGTGTGTGGGTCTGTTGTGTCTCTGTTTAGCTATTTAGACCAAATGTTCTGTGGAGGAGGATGATACGATGTTTTATGTCGTCTTTTAGCGATGCTCACTCAGCCTGACCCAAATGAAAGCGCTACGGTAAAGGCCTTTTTTTACTTCTCCGATCCTCTCCGATTCGGTCGTAGAGGGACACTTTGGCACGCCTTGGCACGCCTTGGTAACACCTTCACCCAGGTGTTGACGCCCATCCAAGCCCTCGGAGAGCTGGTCGGAGAGGAACGCTTTTTTCTAACTTTTCTTAAAGAGTCGGAGAGAGTCGGATACCCCCTTGGCTGTGATTGGTCCACTATCGACATTATTTCCCAACGACATCATCACCCAACGAGTCAATGTCTCTCATAAAAGAAAATAATCGGCAAGTTCACAGCTGAACCAAGCCGATTCCAACCACTATAAATGACACTTGTTGTCGCTCTATATCTCACTCACGGTGGGGCAAACTCACTTTCATTAATCCAGCCTACTGATTTTTGTTTAACCTCTTATCTTGATCTATCTTGATCCATTTCTTTTTATTCAGACGTTACATAACTTTCATGACCACAAATATAAATTGGCCAGCGATTTAATGTGTTTCTTAATGTAGAATGGTCGGAGCAAAGCCTCATGGGAAATGGGACAACTCCCCCACATTTTATTTACAATCCTTTTGAATCCGACCACCCGCCCATTTATTTTCGAGGGCGGAGAAGGTCGGAGAAGAATGCAGACGCATATTGAGGCCTTAACAATGGGTTCATGAAAATGCAGAGATAATTGGAACAAAGGATTTGGGGAGACTCCAAATCGAATAGTTTCACTGCCGTTTTAGCTGCATTTGTGGCAACAGCCTCTCAATAAAGATTGAAATCTTCAGCTTGGAGCTAAAGGTAGTTCTGCCAAATCATCACTCAAAGGTGGTCCACCACTCTTACGTTTGCATTCAGTGTATAACGGTGCTACTACACACTCTCTTTATTATGCCCTTATTTACATGCAGTGCTTTAAGTTCAACCCCCACATTGTTCTTTTGTGTCCTTTTAAAGCCATCATAGCATACTGAATACACACTATCGCCATACTTGATGTTGACTCAGTGTGGAAAGATATGAAAAAGGTGCTCTCAGTCCTTTGCCCTTTTTTATGTCCCTGTTCGGGCCCATCTGACTGGCCTTATACATTCCACTCTTCAGATGAGAACCTAATCAACCTAATCAAGAACATGGCAGTCACACTAACATGAATCAGTTGTGCTTGGGTGAGGGACAGATAGGATAGATAGAAGATTTCCAGTGCAGGGTCTTCTCAGGGAAAAGCTGATTTCTGGGGTCCTACTGCTCTCTGAGTTTCCCCATCTCGCCCTGCTCTGCATCCCTGACTGAGCTCATCAGTGCCACTCTTGGTTACAGAGCTGTGTCCGCTTGAACATACCTGATGTGGCTCATCAAGAGCACTGTAATTACACTGACTTCAACCAAGTGTGCTTAGAGCAAGGGTGGATAGAGGGTTTTCGTGGCTCAGGAGCAGGACTGAGAAACCCATGCTGAAAGATGCTGCTTCTGTGTGTGTGTGTGTGTGTGTGTGTGTGTGTGTGTGTGTGTGTGTGTGTGTGTTTGTGTGTGTGTGTGCGTGTGTAAGAGAAAGAGAAAGTGTGTGTGTGAGTGTGTGGCCTTGGGAGTGGCGGTCCTCCTCAAGTGGAGGGGTACGTGTGCTGTCTGCTAATGGCTGCTCGCGTGCGCACTGACCGGCCGCTAAGAGCGTCTGACAGACTGTCATCCAGACGGAGAGAGGGGCGATGGAGTGCCCATGTAGATGAAGAGGGAGTGACACGCCGTGCATGAATACAGGCCGCCGAGCTCCGTGTATATATCGCCACGCTTCCACTAGGCTGCCAGCGAGGAGAACAGGGGAGCATGAACAATGAAAAAGGCTTTCATTGCATGAACAATGAAAGAGGAAAGGACAGAGAGACAGGGGGCTTAAAACTTTATTAGTATTGTTCTTGTCTCCAACAGATTTTCCTTGTTTTGAAAACAGTATTTTGGTTATGACTGAAACAAATGCTAAGTGACAGAAAGAATGAGACGGGGATAGAAAGAGAAAGAGAGAGAGAGAGAGAGAGAGAGAGAGAGAGAGAGAGAACAGCATTGAGATAGGATGATGAGGAAAGCTGTCAGGTCTGCACAGAAGTGGAGGAGAGGGACATATGAGTAGGAGATGAGCACATCAGTAAAAAGGGAGGGTGAAAGAGAGGAAGAGAAGAAGGATGGCACCAGAACCCCTGCGATGAGGAACAGGGATGGAGAAGAAGAGAGGTTCCAAGTACATCAGAGCATCAGAGAGACGAAGTGCATTTTATGTCAACAGGAAAGGGGGGAGGAGGTGCACAGAGAGGAGACAGATGGAGACAAGTATTACTGAGAGCAGAGGAGAGCCTTGAAGTCAAGCTCTTTAGAGCTCGTGTTTACAGCAGAGTGGAATAGTGGAGAGCAGATAGACACACGGGGGAAATAAGAGAGATAGAGAAGAAGCCAAATCGACTGGAGGATGACAGCGTGAAGGATAATGGGGGATGGCAGATGGGCCTACTCCAGCAGAGCTGACAGTCAGAGAGACGTCAGCGTGACCCCGTTAATGTCAGCTCACGAGCGCGTAGCTCTCGCGGAACATCGCCAGCGTCCAGACAAACTCCCAAATGCCACTTGGCGACTGCCAACAGACAAAGTGTTTTGTCACAGGAACAGATGCTCAGACACTGAGTGCTTGTTTGTTTTTGTAATAAAAAACACAAGTTCCTTATTAATATGAAGCTATCAGTTTGAAGCCCCCCCTGTGACACGATCACTGTCAGATCCCACTCTCACTGCGCCTGAAATATGAGACAATTAAGTTCTGGGCTCCGTTAGCGTGAGCCAAGGGGGTCGATTCTGCCGCAGTACGGTTGATGGAATGAAATGAAATCCAATTTAGCTAATTGAAAAATCACAATTTCCAGTCATTTCCTGAGTTGGTTTTGAATACAATTTATATTATCCCCACCCTTGATCTGAGGGATACATCATTCACCTTGATATGAGATTGCTGAGGGGATTTCGTCATGGCTATCTTACTGAATACTTATCACTTGGCTTCGGTCGTGACCAGCGGTGACTTGGTGACACGTGACTTTGGCATGTCAGGACCAAGTATGTGTGACAAAAACAGGCCGTGGTGGGCACGCCTCGCTGGCGAAGTGCTAGAGTGTATAGCATGACTGTGGTGAGGCAAGCCTTTGAGTCACTGGCTGTAGCGTGCTCAACCACGGTCTTTTGCCCCTCTGGAGGAGGAGGACGGAGGAGAATGCCGCGGACTCCACTGCCGGCTGCCGGCTGCTTTCAGCCATTTGGCCAGCAGTGGTCCAGCATGTCATAGAGCATGAGAGAGAGAGAGAGAAATGCAAAATGTATGAGTGTGGCGAGCGAATAGCTGATGGTATAGGCATGTACTGTAGGCCTTTGTGTGTTATACAGGGAGGGGGATGGGGGGGGAGATGAGCGAAAATGAGAGATAAAAAGCAAGAGCTATGTTATATGGTACATGCTTTTTGCAATATTGTAGACAGGGAATGGAAAAGAGAAAAGAGAGAGAGCGAGAGAGAGAGAGTTGGAGATCTGCAAAGTACAACTACTTGATTGGACCTACCGTGACCCACTGAAGTAACCCTGTGGAGTGGAGGAGTAGAGGTAGAGGGATGAGCAACAAGGCTGAGGAAGAGAGAGATAACCTACAGGCCTTCACTCTCTCACTCTCTCACTCTCAGCTGTCAGACGCTCAGATCACCCAAGGCCTCAACATCAACATGAATATCAGATGAGCCAAGAGACTCCACTATAAATGTTGCAAACGTTATTCATTTAATACATCTACCCTGTCAAAACCGACTTACTGCATGATAAATAAATGATGACCCAAATACGTATATGTTTAGCAATGTGTTATAGACGTTAAACGTGTGGTCTAATGTAAATATATAAAAAAAAGTCAAGTTTGGTGTTTTGCGGTATGTCACTTATCATAGCAAGATATGTACAGTATAGTAAAATGACATGCAACGGGGTGGAATGTGACGGTGTATGAATATTTTCAGACTCTGGTGTCCATAATGTTGCCATGCGTGAAATGTATTAATATAGGTAGTAATATAGTGACATATTGCCCTTTGGAACTGAACATGGTCTAACAGCATTAGTTCTGCTCACCGAGCGCATCCTTAGTAACCCTACACTCTACTAAGAGTCTGATGGGATTGCATGGCAATATTGCAGTGTTATTGATTCTTTGTTTACCTTAAAAAATCTGTACCCAATTGGGCGTCTCGGTTCTCACCAGGCTCTCGTGGTTACTCAGTTCTCACCAGGATCTTGTGGCTCCTTTTTACAGACACGGAAGCGGAGCGGAACGCGCTGAAGGAACATGTCTACCCCAAGTTGCGCGACTTCTGTCGGGAGAACTATGGCGTCGAGTTCCAGGTAAAGTGCTGTTTATTGAAGTTCCTCTCGCGTGCTGGCGGAGACAGTCACTTTGCTTGACCGTGTCTAGATGATCTGACTGGCAGTTGGGTGATTGCTCACAGTGGGGTTTTTGGGCTGAGAACACTGGCCTATTCAGCACATGGGGGTTTGATTCAGCTCAGAAAACACACCTTTGTCCGATACCATTTTAGTGATCATGTTCAAGAAGGTGAAAGGAGGAATGTAGCGTAGTGCTATATTTTGTATTTGCATGACTGAATGGAGGAATGCAGCAGTGGTCTTTCTGGCCTTCACCATCTCTTGAGCTCTATCACTGTCTTTCTTTCTTTTTATCCTTTGACCTTGCTGTCTGACACCATTTTGACTAGCAAAGGCCTTTACCTGTTTGTTGTTTTTGTTGCCATTATCTTTCACTCCTTTCTAACTACTTACCTATGTATGGCATTTTGTCCACAACTTTATCACTCTCTCTCTCTCTCTCTCTCTCTCTCTCTCTCTCTCTCTCTCTCTCTCTCTCTCTCTCTCTCTCTCTCTCTCTCTCTCTCTCTCTGTTACTCTCTAGCTCAGAGCCAGAAGGGCGAAATTGATAACAATGTTTATCAGGAGGACAACCGCCGGTTCCTCTGCCACCATATGATAGGACACGCTTTAGTGTTCGTCTTTTCTGTCACACTGTACTCATGCATTCGTTCCAGTCTCCCGCGTCATCGCTCTCACCCCTCGCTCTCATCGCTCTCTCTCTGATCTCTGTTCATCTACAATGCAAATGCACTGAGGGCAGATCCTTATCGCCGACTACGTTTGTTAAACAAACTCCTCCCCAACTCCTCTCCCCAGCTCCCCCACACATCCCCAGGCCCTGAGCAACATGACCGTCGGCCAGAGAAGAGTAGTCCAGATTGCAGTGGCTCTGCTCTGCTCTGCTCTGCTCTGCTCTGAATTCCCAACCTACCAATCCCTCCCCTGCCAGCCACCTCCACACACACACACACACAGACACAGAGAGACGCAGACCCACATACAAACCCCCCCTTCCTACACACGCACACCCATCTCCTTTCTGTGCCCCAGTTAGCGGCGAGCAGAGCAGTCGATGCAGACACTGAACTTCTGCTCCAGATTTATTTGTCAGAGCTTTACCTCGGAGGATGAATAAGTTCACTGCATGCCATCGAGGGGGATACATGAAGGAGGAATTCTCCGATTGCTGATGGGAGCTGAAGCTTTAGCTAAATTCTTAAGAGAAGCAAAAAATAAAGCATCTCTAAAAATAAATATGTGAATTGAAGTTGTATACAAGTCAGTGAACCTATACCGTATATTTCTGCTGCAGACTGCAGCAAAGGCATTTTTACTGACTCCTTTTTGCAAATTACTTAATTATAAACTGTTCATGTTGTTCGTGTGTAACATTGTTTACATACTATATACGTACAGAGAGACAGAGAGATGGAGGACAACGAGAAACTCACTCAGCCAATAAATATGATGTAGCGAATGCCGATTCTCCTCGGTGTTCACTGTTAGTTGATTCTATTTCCTGTAGCATTTCCCATGGGCTTGGAGAGAAGGGTGGCTGAAGAGATTTGTGTGTGTGTGTGTGTGTGCTTCTGTTTGTGTGTGTGTGTGGGGGGGGGGGGGGGGGAATGTGTGCATGAGATGGAGAGTGTGTGTGTGTGTGTTCTGAGAGCCCTAGGCTCAATCCTTATTCCATCACACTGACACACAACCACACACACACACACACACACACACACACACAAACACACACGCACACACACACACAAACACACTCTCTCATCTGCTCAGCAGAGAGAGGATCCAGCTGGAGAAAGAGAAGAGGGGAGTGGGAGAGAGGGATGAAATAGAATGGTTGTATGCACAGCAAGAAAGAGGAGAAAGTGAAAGAAAAATACTTTCATGAGGGAAGAGCAAGAAAAAGAGCGAGGGAAGAGAAAGAGAATGCGAGAGAACGAGATGAACACAGAGAGAAGGGTCATCCAGCAACTATTGCGCCACATCAGTATTATCAGTGGTTTGTATCACACACCTGCTGAAAACCTTCCTTCTCATTGCTACGGAAGCCCAGATGTGACAGTGAAGTCAATCTGACAGTTATGAGCTCCACCACCTCCAGTGCTGGTGTGCTGTGGTTGTCCTTGTTTGACACACACCATGGAGAGTTAACTGATCACATTGAATTAGGTCAAACTGAATCAAATCACAGAAACGCGCACAGAATATACCCAGTGCCCTGTTACGGCTCACATTACGTCTGCTGTGATATTTGCAGCCCTTTGCAAATGGTTCCCCTCAGAAATCGAGTCAGATCATCTGTCACGGAACCGACTGGGGGAACGGAGCTGAATTGAATCGGGCAGAACTGAACCGATCTGAGCGGCTCACGTTGCCCTGTTACCTGATCCAACTGTGACACTCGAGTCTTCAGTGCAGCCTGCAGTCATTTTGATTCGCCTTAAAAGCCATCATCTGAACCCCCAGAGGGTTGCTGTGCAGTCTGCCTGCGTTTCCACTAATTAGCTGCCATTACGGCTCAGTCGCATCCGCAGTTTCCTTTTCTTGATGCCCCTCATAGCGCTTCTTAGCTCAGCCTTGGTAAACAAACAAACACACACACACACAGACACACACGCACACACACACACACACACACACACAAACACACAGACACAGACACACACGCACACACACACACACAAACACACAGACACACACAGACACACACACATACACACACACACACACACACACACACACACACACACACACACACACACCCACGCACACACAAACTCACATCCACACTCACACACACACAAACACATATGCATGCACACAGGCACACATATACAACCAAATATGTAAATACTACATTGGCAAACACAGTTAAACACACATGCTGGTTTAATAAGAGAATCATGGGAGTGCTTGTGGCCTTGGATTTCTGCTGTTAATCTCGCCAGGCTGCCATGGCGATGTGCATGGCAGAAAGCAGTCAGCGATTAGGCTTTCACCCGCTGTGGCCATTCGAGCGGCCATTAAAAACGCTTGCCCATCAAAGGCGCCCACCGAACATGTACTGATGGAGAAAATACCCTCCCTTTTTAGCCAGGGAGAGCTGACTCCAAAAGATAAACTGTCAAATAAATAAATCACACTTTTTTTTCTAATGCAAGACAGCCACTTCTGGAAAGTGGCTTGTGAAAGGCTTTATGGGCCTTGGCAGCTGAAATTTAAACACTTATGCGGCAAAGTCTCAGAACCAGTCTGGATGATGAAACCACTCCCTCGTGTCGTGAGCATGCAGTCTTCACACCTCTCCCTGCAGACACCAGAGGGGTTACGGCATGTTCCTTCTCATCTCTTCAGCCTTCCAGTCTCCGACTAGTGATAACATTTCCCGAGGAGCTTTTTTTTTACTCTTTCTTGAGGACAAACACTTAATTATGGTGCAGTAAGTTTGTAGTTAAGAATGATAAAACAGAATCCTTTTAGACTTTACACTTTTAGACCTGCACCTCAGCCTGTCATATACTTACTTTCTTTCAGGGCTTTGTATGTATATGTTATGTGCTGTTTACAACAAGGAATACATGGTCATAAGAAATAAATGAAGATGACCTTGTCTGCAGATAATGCCAAGCTTAAGTCATGAAGAGAACCAATACATTATTTTGTACAGTCATTGAAAGTAACATTTCAGATTTAGAGCGTAATGAATGTGAAAAACCTGCCATTTTATAATACTTTTAAAGAAAATAATCAGTACTGTTACATAATATAGAACATATTTGGGTCACTTGAATTACACTATAATATTGTGGTTCCATCCCATCTACAACATACACATTAGCTGTTAGCTACACTTTCTTTCATGCGTATGCTGTCCACTCATAGGGATTTAGAGAACAGACCCTGTGCGTTCTACAGCCAGTTTACATTTAGCCTATAACTCATCTTTGTCCTTCGTAATTAGTGTTAGCTTTCACAATTAAATATTGTGAAGATATCGTGTTGAATGTTTGGCCAAAATGCTCCCCAACCCCCCCCCCGTTCCCCCCTCTCATACTCACACATAATCTGTATGCCAGCGAGTGTGCCCACACCAGCGCTCCTGAGACGGCAGCCTGGGTCGTGCCTCAGTATGTCTGTGAGTGACTCACTGTGTTGTGAGATCAGTTTATTTATATTTATGAGCTCCCCAACACCTTACACTCACACACAGGCTGTATCTGTTAAAAGCAACATGCGACTGCTGCAGACGTGACATTCGGGTGTGACACGTGGAGCAGAACTGTGATGCTGTGTAACTGTCTAACTGTGACGGTGCAGTTTTGTTTGTGTGTGTGTGTGTGTGTGTGTGTGTGGGGGGGGGGGGGTTGGTTGCATGGCATACTCATGGACATGTCATAACATGTTATGTCATGGGGAATGGTCAGCATACTGTTATTCTTGGTTCAAGGTGGCGTGAAGGGAAAAGAGATTCCTGTCATTCACAGTCACCCCTTTTTTATTTCCAACTACTGTCAAATACTTATGGCAAAGCGGTGTATCCGGACGGATAATTGAGTGTATCCGGGAGTTTGTTGTCCTGTTACGCGGACCGGAACACTCCAGAATGGCCTGCCTAGAGCCATTAGTTGCCATGGTGAATAATCCCCTGGGGGTGCTTGGTAGGGAACATTTGCATCTCATACCTTGGGCCAACATGTATCCTTCAGTTGGTCAAAATTCTTACCTTGGGTTGGTTGCACAATGGCTTGTCCCTCCTGTAAAACTCCTCCCCATTGATCCAGATTATATATATATTATTGAAGGAAACACTGATCACTGATCAGTGAGCATTATCAAGAAGGACCTAGTTCCTGACTCTGGTCTCTATTGCAAATCTACCTGCATTCACACAAGGCACTTCTGATCTGCACATAGATTTTGATGTTGATTCTCATCAGATCTGTTGTTGCAGTCTTCCATAGAGGAGCCTCTTCATTTGTTTGTACAGCACTAGCTCTGGTGTTGTGCAACTGCAAAACATGGGGCAAAAAGTAGACCATTCAAAACATAAAATGGGGAAAAAGCCTAAGAATTACTGGTGTCAATATTCGATATTTTAAAAATTCTTAGCATTTGGTAATAAATGTAGATGCTGTTGTAACAACCTTGTTGTGTCAAGAAGGTACAGGGGGGAAGAAAGAAAGATTGATTAATAGGTCATTTAGATTGAGAATTCAAGTGTGTGTGTGTGTGTGTGTGGGGGGGGGGGGTCAGAAGAGTATGGAGGAGAAAAGGACAAGAGGGAATCAGGAGCAAGCAGAAAGATATCAGAGGATGTTATTAGCACACTTACAGCAAATTGTTACGGCCGGCTCGTATGGCTGCAGCATAAGATTGGAGGTAGACGACAAAGTTATCTTACTAAATGACGGGTATTTATTTAGTCCATACAAGGTACAAAGCAAAAGAAGACGTATCTAGGGGGTTTGATGTCTGTATGCTGAGAGAGAGAGACAGGTGTCCACAGGTCCTTTTTATCCCCTCCCAGGTGTGGGTAATCAGTCAATCAACCATGGCTTGTCGTCTCCACGGTTGGCTGCAGGCTATGCCTAGCCACTACACCGTCTGCAGGGGCGCAGTGGGTCATAACAATACGTACATGATACATACATGATTTCATGAAACATAAAAGGTGGTATGTACATGAAATATACATAATTAATAGTGGATAGAAATGGAAAGAGCCAGCATTCAAAGTATTGCTTGTAGAATAGCTTAGTGGGTATACAGTGTCCTCATAAGGTTACTATTGTAAGGACAAGCAGAGAAATGAAGCAGAAAACTATGTCAATTATGGCATTTGTTTATATCATGGGTCAATAGGCGGGCACACAGTATGTATTATAAGCAGAGATGAATTTGTGCATAATAGTTCGGTGGGATTGAGCAGCTGGAAGCAGAGGGTTTTTGTTTGGGTTGAAAGACAGCGGCAACATCCCACAGTGAAGACAGTCTAGAGTAGGAGGGAAGGAAAAGAGACAAAGTGAGTGGATAGAGCTAAGTTGCCTTATGTGTATATAAGTAATTATAGGTTGTGGTGATGAGGAACAGTGTTACCACAGCCATGAGCATTTGCAGGTAAAGGTCCTACTACTGTATATGGGAGAGAGCAGAGACAGACTACATTAAAAACACGGATTAGGATAAGGGAAGAAACTGGGATACACGCCCTGGTCACCTTAGGTTTCCATAGACAATGACAACATGGTAACTTCATCATTATCAACTACACAGCACAATATGATATATATATATATATATATATACAGCCGCGGAAAAAATTAAGAGACCACTTCAAAATTATCAGTTTCTCTGGTTTTACTATTTATTGGTATGTGTTAAAGTAAAATGTACATTTTAGTTTTATTCTATAACCTACTGGCAACATTCCTACCAAATTTCAAATACAAATATTGTCATTTAGATCATTTATTTGCAGAAAAATGACAATTGGTCAAAATAGCAAAAAGATGCAGTGTCTTCAGATCTCGAATAATGCAAAGAAAACAAGCTCATATTCATTTTTAAACTACACGATGCTAATGCTTTAACTTAGGAAGAGTTCAGAAATCAATATTTGGTGGAATAACCTTGATTTAAAACCACAACTTACATGTGTCTTGGCATGCTCTCTACCAGTCTTTCACATTGCCGTTGGGTGACTTTATGCTACTCCTGGCGCAAGAATTCAAGCAGCTCGGCTTCTTTTCATGGCTTGTGACCTTCCATCTTCCTCTTGATCACATTTCAGAGTTTTTTTTATGGGATTCAGGTCTCGAAATTGGGCTGGCCATGACAGGGTCCTGATCTGGTGATACTCCATCCACACCTTTACTGGCCTGGCTGTGTGACATGGAGCATTGTCCTGCTGGAAAAAACACTTCTCAGAGTTTGGGAACATTGTCAGAGAAAAAGGAAGCAAGTTTTTCTTCCGGGACAACGTTGTACTTTGCCTGGCTGAGGTTTGTAAAAGACCATAAGGATTGAACCAAAGCCGACTGGAGGGTCTCCTAGTTCGTCTTCTCTGATGAGTCCAATTTCACAGTAGGTGCAAGACTCTGTGGCTTGTAGGCCTCTCCAGGTCTCCGTCTAACCATCAGACGACCATGTGTTGGGCAAAGCTGAAAATTGGACTCATCAGAGAAGACGAACTAGGAGACCCTCCCTTTTGTACCGCGCTGTTTGGCAATGTTGTTTTTCAATAAAATAAAACATTGCATAAAGCAAGCCAATCCACTTTTCCATGTTGATAAGAGCATTAAAATAAAATAAAAATGATGGAAATGATAATTGAAGGGACATTTAGAATAGATACAAATTTGAGATTAATCGCAATTCATTTTGAGTTAACTATGACAAAAATGCGATAAATCGCGATTAAATATTTGAATCGCATTTTAATATTCTTGGAATTACAAAAAGACCTGCACCCTGGGAGAGAAGGGGTCTAGGTTGGCAGTAGGGGGACATTCATTCCTTGAGGTAATTTGGACCTGTGCCATTTAGAGCTTTGTGTATAAGAAGGAGTACTTTGAAATCAATTCTACTTTTGATAGGGAGCCAGTCTAGAGAGGTGAGGTGTTCCTTTTATAGTTCTAGTAAGTGTGTGAGCAGCAGCATTCTGTATTAGTTGGAGGCTCTTCAGTGAGTTGTTGCTACATCTAGACAGTAGACCATTGCAGTAGTCTAGTCGCGAAGTAATACATTCGTTTTCCAGCATGTTGAAAGGTCAGGACTTTTCTGATTTGGCAGTCGATGGTACAAAGAGAAAAAGAAAGATAAAAGGAACAGGGACAGAAAGAAAGAGGGGAAAGTGAAAGAGAGAAAGCGAACTGAAATTAGAGGCTGGTCTTCCCAGGGTTGTGATTGAATAAGACACAGCGGCCTGCTGCCCAATCGATGGCAAGCTTTTGCCGATTCAAGACGTACCCAGCGTACATATTTTCAAGGCTATTGATTAGCGATTTGCAGAGAAGATTAAACATTATAGTCTCCCTCCTGACCAGTGCAGATGGTGTGTGTTTGTGTGTGTGTGTGTGTGTGTGTGTGTGTGTGTGTGTGTGTGCACTGAAGGCGAGATTGATGGTTGAGCTTCTCATGCTCCTCCTTTCATATGTACACAAAACCAAACAAGCTCGGTCCTTTTCTGACCCTCCCTCTATTTCTCACTCACCCTCACACTCTTTCCTTCCTCACGCACCCTTAACTCACCCCACCCAACGCTCTTTACCCCCCACCCCCCTTCTTTCCAAGCTTAGAGGCTTTCTTTTTCTTCCGTCACATCATGACGTCTTCCCTCCTCCTCTGTCTGCCTGTGGCGACAAGTGGTACTGTCCATCCCCCACTCTTCCTCTCCTTCATCTGTCCATCCCCCACTCTTCCTCTCCTTCATCTGTCCATCCTCCTCTCCTTCATCTGTCCATCCCCCACTCTTCCTCTCCTTCATCTGTCCATCCCCCACTCTTCCTCTCCTTCATCTGTCCATCCCCCACTCTTCCTCTCCTTCATCTGTCCATCCCCCACTCTTCCTCTCCTTCATCTGTCCATCCCCCACTCTTCCTCTCCTTCATCTGTCCATCCCCCACTCTTCCTCTCCTTCATCTGTCCATCCCCCACTCTTCCTCTCCTTCATCTGTCCATCCCCCACTCTTCCTCTCCTTCATCTGTCCATCCCCCACTCTTCCTCTCCTTCATCTGTCCATCCCCCACTCTTCCTCTCCTTCATCTGTCCATTCTTCATCTTTTTTGTCTCCAACAGAGGGGCCCGTGGGGGATGTAGTCTTGACTCAGATTGCTACTCTGCCCCTGGGCATTGGTCAGGAGAGCAGAGGGATGACCTCCTCCTATCCTCTCCTCTCCTCTCCTCCTCCATCGCTTTTTTTCGTCTGAGATGTAGATGCTGAAGAGCTAAACTGAGAACCGGTGCGGGCAGGAAAAAGGAAGTGTTGAATTCAAATGTCATGTGGGCAATTAAAACCTAGAGGATTGTGGGAAACCATTTCTACAAAGGGAATGGCTGTAAAGAAGGGCTGGGTCTCACTTCTCTCCTTCTGTCTCTTTCCCTCTGTGCATGTCTCTATTTGAGTGTCTCTTTCTTTTATTCATTCTGTCACTCGCCCTTTCACTCTCCTAGTCTTCTCTCTGGGTCTTTCTCAAGGCTTTGAGTAGCTTTAATAGTCCACTAAATTGAACTTTAACAAGGTCTGCTTTTGCAAAGCATGAATGAGAGTGTCACATGTGCACCTGTAATTTTCCTAAAATAGGATCCATTTGCCTGATCCCTTTGCACAAAACAATGCATACTTCTGATTGCAAGGTCAATATTTCAGAAAAAAAAACATCCAAGTCCCTCTGGAATTGTATGCACTGTAAATTAAGTGCATATTGACAATGAAGTCAATAGCAGCAAGTCAATTAAGTTCATTGGGCTTAAAACGAAGGAGTATTTTGTAAATATCGAGCATTTGTCACAACTTATTAAGATGCAAGACAACAACATATCTTCATTTAGTAAAACTACCTCGTAATTATCTAAATCATACAAATTTTAGCATTTCAGTTGTATTTCTTCAGAAGAATGGAAGATAGCAGTTAGAAGTCTACTGAACAACTATTATCCGCAGGGACAGCATAGACGGACAACACAGTTATGCAATAAGACCACAACTGTGTGACGTTTTTAGGTATGCTAGTCAATGCTACTTGACCTATTATCAGTTTCACAGAGCGAAGGGAAATCCTGCAATCTGTTAAATAGCTCCCTTAAGTTTTGCCAATGGACCTCTCCATAATGGCTAACACGACCATACTCTCAATATCACCTAAAAAGTTATCATGCAATTTAGCTGTTCTACCGTCCATCTAGAGTTGCAGTTAAGTTAAGGGAAGAACAGTTAAGGGAATAAAACAAGAAAGCAATATTTACCCCAAACTCCTAGATTTTGGAACTCATTAGCCTAACTCCCCACTGCAATATTTAGGCTTTAATGGCTCCTTTGATAGTACAATGAAAAAAAAAACATTCTGCATTAGATGTATTTTGTTGTAATGTTGACTGCATTTCCATGCAGACAAAATTTATTAAATCAACACAGCATTTCTTTTTACAGTTTTTTATATAATTTGTCTAAGTAAAAGTCTATTTGTCTCAAGTCTAATGTTGACGAATAGGCACACACTGTGCAAGATCTTATATTGGTTGTATTGGCAATGTTGCAATCTAGCCCAATCTAATCTAAAACTACAAAATTACAATTTTGGAAGGTATCTGCTTCTAAGATATTAATAATGTTTGTTTATTACTTTGAGGGAAAAGTAGGGAGCCAACTGACAATTTGATCAATACCTGACATACTTGTTGTGGAAGTAGAGTACAGCATAAAGACAAAACCCATATTCTATTCTATATAATTCTGGTATATAAGTGCTAGCATTACCAAACACATATAAAGACGGTTTTGGAAACCCTGATAGCTAATTGTTTGATTATTTCAATGTTCTTACAACTGATCATGGAATCCATTTCAGTTGCTGAAAAAAAAGAGTTACTATCACACTGATCACACTACTACCAATCTGTTTTTTGGTTAGATTCAATTATGGTAATGAGTAACTTTTTAAAGGATTAAGTTATGTTAACTTAATTATTTTGTTAAGATTGTCTGTTAGGATTTATAGTGTGTTTATTGTTCAAAATGTATGTCTTCTTGATGAAATCTTTACATGAGATAAAAACACACTGCCCATAGCTTCGTTGTGTAACCAGAATGCATAATGCTTTAAAACAGCCTGGAGGTTGTTCAGTTATGAGTGTGAAATTGTCACTTATCTTCCCCTACTCTCCCCAAACTGGCCATATGTGTATTTTAATTGTATAGGTGTTCCTTTATTTGTACTGTATTTTCCCCAGTGCAGTTTAATTCCATGTTTTGATTATTTCTCTTCTCTGCTCGACTTCACCCAGTGTTCTCCGGGCATTCTTTATTAGTCTTGCGATAACACCAGAGCCTAATGAGAAAAACGTTCTAAAAAGGAACAATTGTTCTTTCCACTCGGATTCCCCTCCCAGTCTCCTCCTCCCAGAGTCCTCTCTTTGATGCAGATTAATTAAAAGACCATTTTCAGGTCTGTGAGCACGTCATTTAATTGGTACTGTAAGAAATGATTTGGGTATGCTGCTAAGTCAATGCGATGTGGAATTTACAAATGGCAACAGGAGCAACAGCACAACAACAGGAGCCTTCTGCCTTTGTTGGAGCCAAACATTATGGGAAAATCCCTCTGAGCACTAGAGGTATCAACCTTAGGAAGCCCCCGAAAGAGGCTGGGAAGAGGGGGGGGGACTCAGGGAGGGAGAGGCTGCAGGAAAAGCTCCCTCATTTAGAGAAGGCCCTTCAGGCAATCCCCTACCTGGGCCAGGATTCACTCCAGCCAGCTGTATCGGTGGTAACAGTGAGCCATTTGGACAGGACTTGGTGTGTTCCCTCCATTCAGCTTGTTTTTCAAATATATCAAAGATAAGGTGAATAACAGCGATTGATATGAAAAAACAAAAACTCTTATTCTCAAGTGCAGCAGTACACAGTGGAAAACTATTTTATGCATTTGTACTTTCCATTCATGTTTACTTGAATACACAAGGTCAAGCCAGTATTTCCATTAGCATGTGCAAAGCACATGTAAACACCCCCTCACAAAACTCATATTTAATATGTGTTCTAAAGTCTCTCACTCAAAGCACATATAAACAGACTCACAAAACTCATATTTAATACAGTATGTGTTCTAAAGTCTCTCACTCAAAGCACATATAAACAGACTCACAAAACTCATATTTAATACAGTATGTGTTCTAAAGTCTCTCACTCAAAGCACATATAAACAGACTCACAAAACTCATATTTAATATGTGTTCTAAAGTCTCTCACTCAAAGCACATATAAACAGACTCACAAAACTCATATTTAATATGTGTTCTAAAGTCTCTCACTCAAAGCACATATAAACAGACTCACAAAACTCATATTTAATATGTGCTCTTAAGTCTCTCACTCAGTAATTGCACGGGGTTCCAGATTGCTGGTGCAGAGATGAAACATCTTCATTGTGCATGGAATACAGCACTGGCTATCACCATGACAGCCAATGGGACATCACGTGTGCGCTAATTAGCGTGTCTTTAACTTCATCTCTCTGGAGAGTGGTGACAAGGCAGAAACAACTTCATAGGACGTTTGGTTTTTCCACCATTTCACTTCCCATTAA
>NC_137924.1:46022150-46024650 GCF_963457725.1 Sprattus sprattus | reverse complement strand
TCTAGTCTAGTCTTGTCCTGACGAACAACAACAGATAAATAGGGAAACAACTGGTAGTTCAGAATGTTCTGTGGAAACTTTGATCCGTTAGTGATGTGTTTGACAGCCTGGTAGAATGCTCTGTGGGGTGTTGTGTCAGGTTGGAGTGTGAGGACTATGAGTGTGTTTCTGATATATGTGTGCAGGCCGGTGCCTTTTATGTGAAAGGTTGCAATATCACACATGGAGAGGGTTGAATGGACTGAAATGTGTGAAAGGCTGAGACTAACGTGTTAGGTGTCTACCGACCCCAGATATCTTTCAGCTCTGTAGGGTCTTCACTGCTGAGAAATTCAACTATTGTTACATTTTTTATGTTTAGCTGATTACTTCTTAAATGATGTATGGGCATTGTAACATCAATGTGTACTGATGTGTGTGTGTGTGTGTGTGTGTGTGTGTGTGTGTGTGTGTGTGTGTGTGTGTGTGTGTGTGTGTGTGTGTGTGTGTGTGTGTGTGTGTGTGTGTATCTGCAGGTGGTGGATCTGTATTGGGGAGTGGACCCTGAGGAATGGGACAGCCCCGAACTGCAGCGTCTGCGGATGAAGCTTCTAGAAGACTGCCTGAAGACTTCGGCGGGTCCATGCTTTGTTGTGGGTATATATTTTGTCTAATTTTCTCTTAAGTTGTCTGATTTAACTCTCTCTCTCTCACACACACACACACACACACCAAATACACACACACACACACACGTGCGCACTGTCTGACACAAACATCAAGAACATACACACATCACAGTATGCTCAAAATTCCACATGCCCGGTCTCTCTCTGGCCAATGCAACACAAGTGTGCAGTGAGGCTCAATAATGTGTGTATAAACATAATTTTGCTGTTAGTTAAAGCCTTTCTAATGAGACAAACAGCAACAGGTGAATATACCCTTGCCTAGGTACACCTGAATTATGGGTAATGTAGTCTGACTGTGAATGAGGGGATTGATGTTGAGTGATTAAAATGGAAATGAGGCGTTGCTGAGAGGGAATGGGATTATAATTGGAGTCAGAGGGCAGAGTGGTGGGAGGTGGTAGACACCAGAGAACTGATGGAGAGAAAAGCCTCTCTCTCTCTCTTTTTTTTTTTTTACTTCTCTTTCTCATTTTCAGTTTCTACCTCTTTTCGTTGGTGTTGGCTTCAGCTCTCACACTGCTCTCTCCATTGTTTTCCATCACTGATCTTGACCCTTGGTCTTTCTCTATTGTACAATCTTCCTGTTTCGATGCATTATATATTTCCGCTTCAACACGTCTTAATCTCCAATCTTCTATCTTCTCATTATTTTCTCCTGTCCTATGTTTCTTTCTTGTTATGCATTCTCTCTCTTTTTAAAAAATATATCAGAAATGTAAAACGTTTAGCTAATTACTGTAGTCAAATTGCGTTGTAACATATTTTCTAGTCATTCGTGGTTAGCATGTGAGAAGCTACGTATGCAGTTATGTGTGTGGGTAAAGAAATCAACACGTGTGTGTGTATAACAAGCTAATTTGAATAACGTGTATAACTTTTAATAAGTTGTTGGGCAAAGGCAAAAGGTGAAGTAAATGAAGGCCCCAGATAACTAAAAATCTATTTATAAACTATCTGATGTCTTAGACGTAGGCGAATGTGCTGTGAATGCAGGGCTACAAGTAGGCTCTATGTTTATGTTTATATCTGTATTTTTATTTTGTGAATTGAATTCGACAAAATTTGGGTCACAACTTAATGACTATGGGAAATAGTGGGTCCCAAGGCCAGACCAGTTGAGAAGCACTGCTGTAGATGACCTCCAACCCCCCATCCCAAGCATCTCCCAGACCTCCCCCAGGCTGAGCTATCAGGACGAGGGAGAGAGGAGAGAGACGTTTTGCTGGCACACGCTGTTGAAGAGGGAAATATAACTATTTAGAGCAGCTGTGAACAACACACACACACATGCATCTACACACACACACACACACACACACACACACACACACACGCATCTGCACACCACACACAAACCAATCGACTGTTAGCCAGCAGTACCACCTCTCCTTCCTAATAAACATCTCACTGCAGTGTTCGATCAACAGTGGTTTACTTTGAGCTGGTGGCAGGGTTTGAAAACATGCACACACACGTTCACACACGCACACGCTTACGCACACACACACACACACGCTCACACACACACACTCACACAAACACACACACGCTCACACACACACACACTCACACAAACACACACACGCTCACACACACACTTGCCAGAGGGCCACTGTATGGCTCATCTCCTCTCTCAGTAAAGAAATGGAGGTCAGCTGTTGTTTCAGCGGAGATGAAATCAATGCTCCAGGCAACCCCATAAACAGAGGCAGTGGGCATGCTAGTGTCAGTCACAACTCCCCTTGGACGCGTGGACATGCTACAAACTCTTCTGTGACTCTGGATCAATCTAAAATAGCTCAAAAGAGGGGATGGAAGGGTGCTATTTT
>NC_137924.1:45962150-46017150 GCF_963457725.1 Sprattus sprattus | reverse complement strand
CTGGGCCGGGGACAGACCCTAAAATAGCCTGAAGAATGGAGCCGTTTGTTTTATGTCATCCGCCTGAGCTTTCCTTTTGCGTTGTTTTTGTCCAAGTTGTTATCAGATGTTCCGACAGTGGCAGCCAGTCCCAAAACAGCGATTCTTTAATCTAAGAGAGATTGCAGGGGTAATGTGTGTGTGTGTGTGTGTGTGTGTGTATGGGGGGGGGGTGCTGGGGATGGTAATGCTTGAACGATCAAAGGAGCTTTGACGATAAACCTTTCATAACGACCACGAAGAGGAACACTGTTGTCTTTCAAGTGTGTACTTTTGCTCATGGCAAAAGCGTTCTCCCCACATCCCTCTGCTTCCCTCTCTCCTCCCCTTTCTTCCACTCATTATCTGTCCATCTCTCTTTACTCCCCCCCCCACCCAACTGTCCTCAGGCGTCCATTTCCATGCGTGTTCATGGCATCGGCTGGTAATCTGCTCTGCCAAGCTATCATTTCCATTGCGGATGGCAAACAGTGACTGAAGTCACGGAAAATGGACATTTGGCCAGCAAATGTTCTCGAAAACGCTCATGGTAATGACTCATTGATCCCTCAGAAGCGTGTGCTCACTGTTGTCAACAGTGAGATCGCTGATGGAAAGCACCGTAAGGCCCAACCAGACTGGGATTTCAGACCAAGAGGCGAACGGCGAGGGTGTAAGCCTTTTGTAATTTGCTAACCCCGGATACTAAAAGCCAGACATCCTTTGCTAACCCCAAAACACATAACCAAATCCTTATGCCCAATAAATCAATGATAAGAAACTGAAAACATGTACAAATGTATATTTATGGCATTTAAAACTCTATGTTTTAATTAGAAGAGACACAGCATGTTTGGTTGTGGTAGTAATTATGATGAGAGTACTTTTGATCGTTCAAGTTGAACACTAAGTTTGGACCCTGAGTGATTCCATAGCAGTGAGAGCTCTGTGGTTGTCCATGGTTACTAATGACATTCTTCCACACTGAAAGGAAAGAATCGGATCTGGCTTCTCCTTGAGACACTCGAGGATGACCACCATTCTGTATCCATAAGGTTTGCATTGAATTAAGTTGAATGGAGGCATTATGCAAGGCTTTACATGCATGAAGGCCACCATAGTGAAAGGTACGACGAGACCTTGAGGGGAACAGACCACATGGAATTTCTCACTGTGTGCGTGGCCACTGCTGTGAGCAAACAATGATACTTTTTTTCACAGAGGAGATGAAATAAGGACAGTCACATTTTCTTCCCCCCTTGTAAAACTGTAACCCCACAAGGGAAAGCATCGGATAATGAATGATTCATGGAGTCTGTGGCAACTTGCGTAAAATCACTGGTTTGGTGACATGATGTGATTCTCTGAGGGGAAAGGGCAACAGAGGGGGAAAGCATTGGATTTTTTTGTACCTGGAAGATGGCAAATCTTTATATCCTTTTGTTCAAAACGAGAATGAGGTTGATTGAGGGAGGAAGAGGAGTGTGAGAGAGAGAGAGCATGAGGTTGATTGAGGGAGGAAGAGGAGTGTGAGAGAGAGAGAGAATGAGGTTGATTGAGGGAGGAAGAGGAGTGTGAGAGAGAGAGAATGAGGTTGTTTGAGGGAGGAAGAGGAGTGTGAGAGAGAGAGAGCATGAGGTTGTTTGAGGGAGGAAGAGGAGTGTGAGAGAGATAGAGAATGAGGTTGATTAAGTGAGGAAGAGGAATGTGAGAATGAGAGGGATAATGAGGTTGTTTGAGGGAGGAAGAGGAGTGTGTATGTGAGAGTGAATGAGGTTGATTGAGGGAGGAAGAGGAGTGTGAGAGAGAGAATGAGGTTGATTAAGTGAGGAAGAGGAGTGTGAGAGAGAGAGAGAATGAGGTTGATTAAGTGAGGAAGAGGAGTGTGTGTGAGAGAGAGAATGAGGTTGATTAAGTGAGGAAGAGGAGTGTGAGAATGAGAGGGATAATGAGGTTGTTTGAGGGAGGAAGAGGAGTGTGTGAGAGAGAGAATGAGGTTGATTGAGGGAGGAAGAGGAGTGTGTGAGAGATAGAGAATGAGGTTGTTTGAGGGAGGAAGAGGAGTGTGAGAGAGAGAGAATGAGGTTGTTTGAGGGAGGAAGAGGAGTGTGAGAGAGAGAGAATGAGGTTGTTTGAGGGAGGAAGAGGAGTGTGAGAGAGAGAGAATGAGGTTGTTTGAGGGAGGAAGAGGAGTGTGAGAGAGAGAATGAGGTTGTTTGAGGGAGGAAGAGGAGTGTGAGAATGAGAGGGATAATGAGGTTGTTTGAGGGAGGAAGAGGAGTGTGAGAATGAGAGGGATAATGAGGTTGATTGAGGGAGGAAGAGGAGTGTGAGAGAGAGAGAATGAGGTTGATTGAGGGAGGAAGAGGAGTGTGTGTGTGAGAGAGAATGAGGTTGATTGAGGGAGGAAGAGGAGTGTGTGTGTGAGAGAGAATGAGGTTGATTGAGGGAGGAAGAGGAGTGTGTGTGAGAGAGAGAATGAGGTTGTTTGAGGGAGGAAGAGGATTGTGTGAGAGAGAGAGTGTGTGTGCGTGCGTGCGTGCGTGCGTGCGTGTGTGAGTGTGTCTGCCTCAGTACTTATTAATGCCTTAAGTCTCACTGGCTTAGATAAATGTCATCTCCCCCAGTGTCCTTGGCTGTAATTAGAAACTGATTGAAAGGTTACCCCCCAAAAAAAACGACACAGAGAAAGCAAAAGCCCACAAGGCATCGGCCTGCTCACCCATGCACTATTAACCAAGCCAGATTGGCCAGGTGCACAGTGTGTGCCCTCTCTCCTGCCGTAGTGACCTAGAGCAGGTGTCTGTTTTAATAAAAGAGGAGGCAGGTCAGGGAGCTGGGAGAGGACTAATGTGGCCGGACTGGGAGAGAGCTGACCGCCTTCTGTTTCCATCTCTGCCTTTCTCTCTCTTTGGGATTGCTCTTTTTCTTGCTTTCTTTCTTTCTTTCTTGCCTTCTTTGCTTCTTTCTGTCTCCCAGGTTTCTTTGTTCTATTTTATATAATAAGTGTGCTTATCGGTGTGGTCAAAACCATGAAAAGAGGAAACACATGCAATTATATAAGCAGAGAGGAGAATCATTGGCACGGTGGCTCAGTGGCTTGCACTGCTGCCTCACAGCAAGAAGGTCATGGGTTTGATTCCTGCATGGGGCGCTGTTGGCTCTGGGGGGCAGGTCCTCCCCAGACCTTCAGTGCTCAGGTGGGCTATCTCCCGGGCCTTTCTGTGTGGAGTTTGCATGTTCTCCCCGTGTTCACAAGGGGTTTCCTCCACTAAGGACCCCATCAGAAAAACATGCAAAAAAGAACACTCCTGTCCGTCCCTGACCGAGACGGATGGTTCACTTGGTCCCCGGGCGCTGAAAAAAAAAAAGCTACCCACTGCTCCTGGAGGATCCTGGAGGAAGGACGATCCGGGATGGGTTAAAAGCAGAGGGTGAATTCACAGCGACCTCAGGCCTGTGTGTGTGTGTGTGTCCTGGATCGCCTATCATATATAACACGTGTGTGTTGCAGTGAATCGCTTGTGCAATAAAAACTGACTTGAAAGTCAGCCTTGTTTGTTTGAAATAAAACTGACAAAGACTCTCTCTATCTCTCTTTCTTTCCCCCACCCCTACTCCCTCACTGTTTCTCTATCCCTCCATCTGTCCCCCCCCCCTCCTCCATCCCTCCATCTCTCTCTCAGGGTCTGGTGGGGGAGAAGTACGGCAGCATCCGCGTGCCTGGGGAGGTGGAGTCGGCCGAGTTCGAGATGATCCTGGACGCGGCGGTGGAGCTGGCCCTGGACACGCGCCTCCTGGAGGAGTGGTACTGCCGGGACGAGAATGCGGTGCCGCCCACCTACTACCTCAAGCCCAAAGCCCAGATGCTCAAGAACTATCAAAACTCAGTAAGGGGCACCACCAGTTCTTCCATCTGTTTGCCCTTTAGGTTAACCCTTTACTGGCTCACAGGACTGACATCAGCACCTCATAAACATGTTATGGCAGTACCCTTTCCTGCCATTGGTCATCACAGGTAGTTAGTTAGTCAACATTAACACTTAGTCCAGTGACAGTTATTCAAGGTACTCCTTATTGACTAAATTGTCATGACAGATTGATTTTGAGAATGTATACTGTCATAACAGCTTTTATCACATTCCAGTAAGCTGTCATAGGATCATATATTTTTTAGAACTGTCATGACAGCTGCTGAATATAGAAATATGTGTTATATATATATTAAATATATGTTACTGGGTTCATATATTTTATGAAAAGATATAGATACTGGCTTGGTGTGGTTATGTTAGTTTATGACAAAGGGTTAACGGAAATAGTTTTTCCATTTACTTATCTGTGTCCTTTGAAGGTTACTTAAATAATACTAGTTCTAGTTCTTTTGGTTAACTCAAAGTCCTAAAGAAGTAAAGGTCCTGTCCTCCGTCTTTTCTGGAAGGCCAGAAGAGAAAAGAGAAAAGTAAAGAAAGAGTGTTCAGATAGTTATCAGTCAGAGTCAGGTCTAACCCTAACCCTAACCCATAGTTATCTGAAGCCTCCACGTTTAAGAAGAGTCAGGTCTCGATGGGCATATCTATGAATAGCGTCAGGCCTTTCACTCCCAATGCCTGTGCCTTTCCATTCAATCTATCAGTGGAGTAAGTGCAGACTTATACATGTATTAATGCTTCTGGAGGACAGATACACAGTAAAAGAGCAAATATGTTGTCAAAGCTAACCCAGGGTTACACCCAGAATCTCAGGTGTACTTTGGAAGTGGCAACATAAAACTCAATTTTACTTGGGGGGAAAAAGCTGGTTCTTTAATGACCTTGCCAGAGTCGGTCAGTTTGTGGTGTTATTAAGTTCGCCGTTCACAGTTGACGACAAGGACAATCTGTTTATCTGCAGTCTAAAAGTCCTGTAAAACATTGTGGACAAAAAGACTGTCAGCACAAGAGGTTTATGTGGAACGCCCTCAAAATGGCCGACTCTGGAGAGAACACTGTTTGCCTGCGGCAGACTTTACGAGAGTCATAAATTCAGGTTGTGTTTTTAAATAAAACCCCTCCAAGCACTCAGCCTTCCTTCTCTCTCTCTCTCTCTCTCTCTCTCTCTCGCTCTCTCTCTCTCACGCTCCCTCTTTTTCGCTCTCCCTCACTCTTTCTCAACCCACCTGCATTTTTATCACTGTTCCCCTCCCTCTTTACCCCATGAAGGACTATTCATCCATTTTTCCTGTCCTCTCTTTCCTAGCTTCCATCTCTCTCACGCATTTTCTCTATTCATTGCCTCTCTTTTCCCTCCCTCTCTCTTTCTCTGTCTGCATAAATCTGCTGCTAACACACTGCTGCTAGCTGAAGGGTATGGTTAGCGTCATTGCTCTCCCCCTACCTCTCTGTTGGAGTAAAATGAGAAAAGGCGGCAGGTGCTTATTCCCTCCTACCCTTCTCACCCGCCTCCCTCCAAACACACACACACACACACACACACACACACACACACACACACACACACACACACACACATAGACACACACACACACACACACACACACACACACACACACACACACACACACACACAGACACATACATAGACACACACACACACAAACGGGCCCCCACCACCCCCACTTTGGGAACCAGAGACACACACAGCGTTAAAGTGGTGATCGCCATGCCCGAGAGTGTGTGTCCTAAACCCAGGGTGTGTCTCAATGCTCCCCTCCTGGCTTCTCTGCCTTCCCTTGGGCTGGTGCTTGGTAGGCTGCCCATGGCTGTCCCGCGATCACTTACTGCTGAGCTGAGCAGGAACAGCTGAGGCTATTTGTGTGAGCTGGGAGATAAAGGAGCTTTTTCAGTGGAAATGTTGCAATTTCAGAAGTCAGAACTTTGTTCAGCTCAAGCAACATGCATCTAATTTTATTCAAATGCATTCATTATCTAAGTTATCTCAATTATCATGCCTTTCATTTTTAATTTTTAAATGTTTCACATTTTCACTACACTCCCTACCATTCTCTGCTGTATTGTTTCTTATGAAACTCAAATGGACGCTGCTCTTTCCTCTTGTCTTCTTCACTCTAACTTTATCCGTCTCCCTCTCTCCTTCAAGATGGAGTCCAACAGTGCCGCCAAGTCCAAGAACGACAAGGCGTGGCGCGGCATCTCGGACGAGATCAAGAAGATCTTCCGCACAGCCGTGCTGCAGCTGCAGGAGAAGGGAACCATGAAGGCTCCCCAGGCCAAGAAGTTCCTCTGCTCACGTACAGTACCTCTACTCTACCTGCACCTCCACCTCCACCTCCACCTCCACCCTCTGCTCACGTACAGTACCTCTACTCTACCTCCACCTCCACCTCCACCTCCACCCTCTGCACATGTACAGTACCTCTACTCTACCTCCACCTCCACCTCCACCCTCTGCTCACGTACAGTACCTCTACTCTACCTGCACCTCCACCTCCACCTCCACCTCCACCTCCACCTCCACCTCCCCTCCACCCTCTGCTCAATGACAGTACCTCTACTCTACCTCCACCTCCACCTCCACCTCCCCTCCACCCTCTGCTCAATGACAGTACCTCTACTCTACCTCCACCTCCACCTCCACCTCCACCTCCACCTCCCCTCCACCCTCTGCTCAATGACAGTACCTCTACTCTACCTGCACCTCCACCTCCACCTCCACCTCCACCCTCTGCTCACGTACAGTACCTCTACTCTACCTCCACCTCCACCTCCACCTCCACCCTCTGCTCACGTACAGTACCTCTACTCTACCTCCACCTCCACCTCCACCTCCACCCTCTGCTCACGTACAGTACCTCTACTCTACCTCTACCTCCACCTCCACCTCCACCCTCTGCTCATGTACAGTACCTCTACTCTACCTGCACCTCCACCTCCACCTCCACCTCCACCCTCTGCTCACGTACAGTACCTCTACTCTACCTGCACCTCCACCTCCACCTCCCCTCCACCCTCTGCTCACGTACAGTACCTCTACTCTACCTCCACCTCCACCTCCACCTCCACCCTCTGCTCACGTACAGTACCTCTACTCTACCTCCACCTCCACCTCCACCTCCACCCTCTGCTCACGTACAGTACCTCTACTCTACCTGCACCTCCACCTCCACCTCCACCCTCTGCTCACGTACAGTACCTCTACTCTACCTCCACCTCCACCTCCACCTCCACCCTCTGCTCACGTACAGTACCTCTACTCTACCTCCACCTCCACCTCCACCTCCACCTCCACCTCCACCTCCACCCTCTGCTCACGTACAGTACCTCTACTCTACCTCCACCCTCTGCTCACGTACAGTACATCCCTATCCACTCCACCTCCAAATCAACTGGCTACTTTTAAAATCTCTTTTTAATTCCTAAAGGGCAAATTAGCTTTGCAGCAAAGGCATACGGTAGAATAAGGCCGTATTATTGTCATTATTAGTAGTAGTAGTAGAGGTGAAAGGAAAAAAAGTCTGTTATTTAAATGACTTATCAAGTAGTAATTATTACAGGTAGTACACTTATCAGAGGCAGTGGTAGTAGTAAACTATTAAGTATTATTACGTAGTTTAAATTCTCCATTCAGCCCTCAGATCAACTCCATGAATCTCTATGCAGTTTTACACTGTTTCATTAAAGTCCATTACTGAATCTTACTCCATTTAAGACTTAACTGGATGTTAAAAGGAAAAAATATGTTGCCCCATCCTGATCCTTATGTCATCCCATATATTTAGCATAGCGTCAAGGGTACCAGTGATATGTTAAGCCAGATTCTATATAGCGTCTTTTCCGAACGTGTCTTTTTACACTACCAGCTTCAAAGAGCATTTACAGAGATGAAAGAGCGGCTCGGGACGAGGGCTCATCTTCATGCTTCGCCGTATTTAAATATGTCTGCGCCACGGGGGCGTCAAATGAGATCTAATAAGACAGACTTAATGTGCTCAGGTTAATCCAGTGATCTTTGCCAGCTCTTCCACTAATACAATTTTATTATCATTGATTGTTCCGAGGTAGCAGAGCAGGTTAACGCAATACCGGTGAAACCTACTGGTTAGCTTTGAAAGATTCCTGATTTGGTTCACAAACAGGGAAGGGGTGGAGGGCTCTGCCTGTTTATTTCTTTCCAGCTCAGTTTCTGCTTTCTCTCTCTCCATCTTTATATCTATCTTGTAGTCTATCTCTCTTGCTCCTCTCTCTCTGTCACACTCTTGGAATAATTAAAGCTTTAAAAAGAAGGTAATCCATAGGAGAATATACGTAGTAGTGTTTCAGATCCCACAGTCTTCTCTATTCAAACATACGTATATGTTCATTTGATTTATATTAACATATATTAACATATATACAAGCGTCATGAACTGTGACCTTAATGTGGAGGGCATGATAACAGCATTTGTAAGGATAGGCTCTACTTCCCAAATAAAGGCGATTTTGGGTGCGAGTGAAAAAGACTGTTAACTAAAAGTAGAAAAAAACGCACTCTCAAGCTTGTCTCATTACTTTTTTATTGACCAGTTTGTCCACAGACGCGTTTGTGGACAAATGGTCAATAAATAAGTAATATGATTACAGCATTAACAGCAAGTCCTAAGATGATCCAGTGCTGTTTGACGTTTGGATGAGGGTCCAGGGACATCTGGAAGCTAGGGGTGGGTCTTAGAAGAAACGCCTTTAGGTAAATTTAGGTTTTCCATGTCTTGTTTTATCATTGTAGTGAATGTATTGTATGTCTGTAGGCATGAAGAACAGGAAGCTGCTTGTTTTAGTGGCCACATTCAGAAGTAGGGGAAGGGGGGGTGTTTTGGGGTGTCCAGACATCTGTGTGTATGAAACTCAGACGGGTGCGTGTGTTTGCCAGCAGCCCCTGCTGAGATGGTGCCAGCCCTCCAGGGGATTTTGTGTCTGCCGTCTCTCCCACACCTACCCACTCACCACAGACCCAAAAAGGAAAACCAAATCCAAATCCCCCCTTTTATAATGTGTTGGCTGTAATGTATTCGGCTAGAGCCATTCAGGTGAATACAATGCGGCATAGAGTGTTTTGCATGATTCTCTCTCTCTCTTTCTCCCTCTCCATCTTTATAGCTATCTTGT
Organism: Sprattus sprattus; assembly: GCF_963457725.1. Classification (NCBI taxonomy): domain Eukaryota; kingdom Metazoa; phylum Chordata; class Actinopteri; order Clupeiformes; family Clupeidae; genus Sprattus; species Sprattus sprattus. The sequence goes on along the minus strand of NC_137924.1, from coordinate 46,008,031 downwards.
AGTCAGTCTATCTCACTCCTCTCTCTCTCTTTCTCTCTCTCCATCTTTATAGCTATCTTGTAGTCAGTCTCTCTCGCTCCTCTCTCTCTCTTTCTCTCCATCTTTATATCTATCTTACAGTCAATCTCTCTTGCTCCTCTCTCTCTTTCTCTCTCTCCATCTTTATATCTATCTTTTAGTCAATCTCTCTCTCTCGCTCCTCTCTTTCTCTTTCTCTCTCTCCATCTTTATATCTATCTTGTAGTCTATCTCTCTCGCTCCTCTCTCTCTCTCTCTCTCTGTCTCACTCGTGGAGGACTAAAGCTTTAGTGAGAAGGAAATCCATAGGAGAGTTCATTTGAAGATTGAGCTGCAGTCAGCGAGCTTGCCCAGCATAGACTAAACCACCACTCAGTGGCCCCTCCACCACCCACCCCTTCACCGCTCGCCACCGTGATCCCGCGATCGTAAATCGGGCTGCGGCGTGTGTGATACGGAGCTGCCGGCGTTGGCAGGCGATCCATTGAGGCACTCTCTCAGGAGGTCTTTGATAAGGCGCCCAAGATGTGGGATTAAACGATCATATCAAAAACATGCCGTCATCCACCACCACCGCCACCTGACAAATATGAGCACGCGTACACACATACACACACACACACACACACACACACACACACACACACATTTTTAAACAGGTCTTAAGGAAACAAATCTAATTGCTCGCTTAAAGAATTGCATGGCAGAAAGCTGCAGCATTTTCTTTTCTGGCCAAACATCAAACCGGTTTTTTCTTTCCTTGTCCTGACTTTATTTCAAAGACAAGAGGCTTAGCAGGCAAAATGGTTTATTTTCAATGTGGGAAAAAGAAAAAAGATTTTTTAAACAATTCAAACAGAAAATGTGTCTTTATGACTCAATTTTCCATCTTTGTCCCTATCTCCTTCAGCACTGGAAGACGAGCTGGACTTCGCTCTGGGCAAGCAGACGCCGGCTTTCCTGAAGAAGTGCGTGTGCTACATCCGCAAGATTGCCAACTTTGAGCGCCACGCCAAGCTGCCCGAGATGGCACGCTACATGGACACTGTCACCGACGCCGACAAGGTCATGCGAAACGAGGAGGCTTACGGGCGTCTGCTCAAGGTCCGCGACGAGTTCATCCCCACGGTGGTAGCGGCGTCCAACTTGCGCGTCTACTCCTCCGTCACACACTGCGACATGAAGATGGGCTACTCACAGGTAGGCATGGGACACCCACTAGTCAATGTTTCTGATTAAACATTAAACATTAAGAACATAAACATTAAACAACTAAGGTGAAATCTTCATACATATATTTCAGGGTTTAATGTCAATGATTTAAACAATTTAAAATGATTAAAATAATCTAACTGTTAGAAAATTAAAAAGGGACAATTTGGGTAGCACTGAACTCTGTTCAGTTCCTCTAGTGGTAGTAGTAGTGGTGTGGTCCAGTAGATGGTACAATAGGGATGGTACAATAGGTAGAGTCAGAGACTGAGAAAGGCAAAATGAGAGCTGTTTATTATTACCATCCTGATAACCATGCGATACCTTAGAACCTTACTAAAAAGATTCCTCACAGGGTCTTTTAAAAACAAACTGTTTTACCTTAAACCTTTTCTATCCGGGCAATGCTTCTTTCTAAGAATGGATTTTCCTTGCAATATTTGAGTGCACTTGACTGATAAGTCAGTTAATCCTATGACCGGCAGGAGGTGGAGAGCCACTATGTGGAGGGCCTGTGCAAGCAGTTCTACGAAGACATGGTGGACATCATCCAGGCCACGGTGCAGCAGAACTTCGACGCGGAGACGGACCCGCTGTATGACGAGCTTCTGCAGCACCTGTCGCTCTGCAAGACCTTCTCGTCCATCTACGAGTACAAGAGTGAGGCGCTGGACCTCGTACAGGAGTACCTTTACCCAGTGAAGGGGACCCGCATGAGCCCGCTGGTGGTGTTTGGGGGACCCTGCGCGGGGAAGACGCTGCTACTCTCCGAAGTGGCCAAACAGGTGAGGGAGTCAGGGGGAACAGATCATCTGTACAGATGTGTGTGTGTGTGTGTGTGTGGGTGTGTCTGTGTGTGTGTGTGTGTGTGTGTGTGTGTGTGTGTGTGTGTGTGTGTGTGTGTGTGTGTGGTGTGTTTGTGTGTGTGTCTGTGTCTGTGTCTGTGTGTGTGTGTGTGTGTCTTTGTGTGTGTCTGTGTGTGTCTGTGTGTGTGTGTGTGTGTGTGTGTCTATGTGTGTGTGTGTGTGTGTGTGTGTGTGTGTGTGTGTGTGTGTGTGTGTGTGTATGTGTGTGTGTGTGTGTGTATGTGTGTGTGTCTGTGTGTGTGTGTGTGTCTGTGTGAGAGACAGGATGCATAAAATGACCATATTTCTCTCCACATGCTTTTTTGCACACACATAGAAGTCAGGGCATGTGTGTGCATTGGAGTGTGAGTGTCTGTGAGGCATGTGTGTGTAGTAGGAGCACCGTTTCAGCATGTATATGTACTGACAGTAGAAGTAGTGTGTGTGTGTGTTGATCATGCAAAAAGGGGCTGATGTCAGGTCAGAAGATCAAAATGTGTGTGTGTGTGTGTGTGTGTGTGTGTGTGTGTGTGTGTGCAAATAAGCAAGTTTGAATGTGTGAGACTATGCACATGAACTTGAGCAGGTCCAGGTGTGTGTGCAATTGCTTGTGTGTGTATCTGTTTATGTGTGCACATCTCTCTCTCTCTCTCTCCCTCTCTCCCTCTGTGTGTGTGTGTGTGTGTGTGTATGTGTGTGTGTGTGTGTGTGTGTGTGTGTGTGTGTGTGTGTGTGTGTGTGTGTGTGTGTGTCAGCACTTCTGTACTCTGGGCCATCTGCTTGCATGAGTGCATCAGGGTGGCTTTGCAGGGGGGCCTTAGCACGTGCCTTCAGCAAGCAAGCCTGCCTCCACCAGCATAATAGTTGATGCCATGAAATCAACTCTTGTAAGATAAAGTGATTTACTCTTTGGAGCACAGGCAGAGGGCTCATTGGCACCGCACCGCACCGCACCACAACAGTTTCGGCAGCCAAACTCGGCATGGCACTGCATGGCACAGTGTCCCCTGCACACCCTGCTGTGCCATTGATCCCTTACTGGCTCACTCATTCGCACAAGCTCAGACTGCAGAGGCACGAAGGACGAGTCATGCATTTAGAATGGGGGTGGGGGGGGGTGTTGGAAACAAGCATATAGTGTACATGTGCCACACATGTTCAGAGAGGACACATACACACACACACACACACACACACACACACACACACACACACACACACACACACACACACACACACACACACAAAGACACTGTGTTGTAGAGACAAATTATGTGTAGTGATGTATGTACATAATACTACCAGATTACCAGTGATGTGCTTAAAGGTTACAGTATAGTAAGGTGAAGGAATACACACACACACACACACACACACACACACACACAGACACACACACACACACACACACACACACACACACACACAGATCACAGTCCCTCCCCCATGCATGCATTGCAGATGTGTCTGTGCAGCTGTCAACATTTGATTTGTTTTATTGGGTTCTCCAGTATAGACATTTTGACCTCAGAGGAGATTCACTGTGTATTTGTGTGTGTGTGTGTGTGTGTGTGTGTGTGTGTGTGTGTGTGTGTGTGTGTGTGTGTGTGTGTGTGTGTGTGTCTGTGTGTGTGTGTGTGTGTCTGTGTGTGTGTCTCAGAGGGCCACATACAGGAGTGAGCTGGGGTAGCAGTTGACATTTCCCGTCGCCCTTAATAACCTGTCTGTAAGCCAGGCCTCTAATGTTAGCTTTCACATGATGAGCTCAGGGACCTGAAGTCTCTCTTATCTTTCACCCATCCTCCCACACACACAGATACACACATATGCGCACACACGCACACACACAGACACACACACACACACACACACACACACACACACACACACACACACACACACACACACACTGACACACACACACACACACACACACACACATAGATTTAAACGCTCCACTATATACATATAGATACAAATACATAAACTTGCACACACACTTTAATCTATGGAATGTAAACTGTTGAACACACACACACACAAACACAGATTTGATAGACACATTAATTCATTTATACCCCTGTCTGTTATATTAATAATTATACTAGCTAGCTTTTAGGCTAAAAGGTAGACCTGACTACATTATATATGCGCAAGGTAGGCTATATAAACCCATCACTTAACAGGTTAGATACAGGCTACTAATCTGTTGGAGCACTGCGTTTGTTCATCCTCAACCCCCCTGCTGTAACTCCACTGGCCTTCACACAATGATTCTGTGACCTATATACTATATCAAAACACCCACTTAGCCACAGTTGTGATGTGTAGAACCTTGCCAACTTATACACATATGCTAGCACAAAGTAATGATACACATGATGCAGAAATACACACACAGTGACAATACCACCCACTCTCACACACAGATTTACACATCTACAACATTGACCCCGCACACAGGTTCAGAGGCTGGATTCCTTAACCAGGCATGGGACACCATGTAAGCATTGATTGGGGACCCCCTCAGGTCAGAAAGCTCCCGGGTCTGTCATTAATGGTCTGGATACTTCTAGAAGACGTCAATTTATCTGGAACATTTTCCAAGACCATTGCTGAGGGAGGGCTATTTGGTCCACTCATGAATACAAATAGGAAGGGGGGAAGGGAGTGGGAGATTGCTATTGATTCCCAAAAATCTCTATCGTAGCTGCTGAACAAATCACAAATAGCTATTACCTGTGTCAAGGACATTCATTTACAGTTTTGCTTTTCATCACGCTCCCTGTGTTTTCTGTTGGGATACTTTTTTTTGCCTCTGCTGGTTCGGGGCAGAACAATAGCTCTGCCACTTGAAGTGCGTGTCCCTCATGCATTATGTATCCTGTTCACACATCTCCAATTCAATAGGGCAGAATTTCTAAGTAACCTCAGCCTTGGGCACACAAGGTACCTGGAATTAATAAACAAAACACTATCCAGTGTTTCCACCCTGTGACATAACACCAAGCCCTCTGCACTGCAAGACTGTATGTTCCTCTGTTTATAAAATGACTGCTCGGTTCGTTGGTGGTTTATGAATGCAGACTGTTGTTTTTTATGATGCATGCATCGGAACACGTGCTTCCAGAATGTCCCCAGTATTTCAGACTTTCAATGCAAAGACTTCTTCAGAAAATTAATTTGTTCCCCTCGAAAAATGTTTTGGTAAAAATAATGGCTTTCATAGGATTTTCAGAGGATTGAAATAAATGTATAGAGACGTTCTGAGTTTTAATTGCTCAGTTTAGCGCTCTGCTGGTTTACTAACCAGTTCCTTCCTCCATCTGATGTTTTGCAGGCATACACATGGCTGCAGAAGGAAATGGGTCCCGAAACCGACCCGGTCATCATCGTCCGCTTCATCGGCAGCACTGACTTCTCCACAGACCTACGCACGCTGCTGCAGAGTATCTGCGAGCAGATCGCCATCAACTACCGCTGCTTGATCCACTTCCTTCCCCAGAAGATCCAAGAGATGAGAGAGCTCTTAGTCAACCTACTGGGAGAGTCGTCCTTCCACCGTCCCCTGGTCATTGTCTTGGATGCGCTGGAGCAGCTTTCAGATGCAGACGATGCCCGGAAGCTGTGGTGGCTGCCCGCACATTTACCCCGCACCGTCCGGATTGTGGTGTCTACCTTGCCCAACAAACATGGTATTCTCCAGAAGCTCCGCAGCCTGATCCACGACGAGTTCCGGTACGTGGAGTTAATCCAGCGTGACCGTAAAGCCTGCAGCCAGACACTAAAGCAGCAGCTCCTCGGGGTCAAGAGAAAGGTCACCTCAGGCCAGCAGATCTACGTAAACGAGGCGCTGGCCAAATGTACTCTTCCTATGTTCGTAAATCTCATCTATCGGGAGGTGATACACTGGCGGTCGCACAAAGATGTGGATGACACCTCATTAAGCTCTACGGTGCACGACAGCATCGAGCGTCTCTTCTTCTCTGTGGAGGACAAGCTGGGCTCTCGGTTCGTCCTCCGGGCATTGGGCTACGTTACCATGTCCAAAGCTGGGCTGACAGAGATGGAGCTTGAGGATATTCTCTCCTTGGACAACAGTGTCCTGGGTGACATCATGGTAAGTTCCAACCTCAAGAACCCACTCAGAGTCTCCTATGACCTCATCGCCCGACTGAGGGAGGAACTTGATGGCTACCTGGTTGAACGGCAGGTGCGCAACGTGACCCTGATGGTGTGGGCCAACAGGCACTTGCACCTGATCGCACAGAAGCTGTACCTTAGCAATGAGGAGGATGTCCACCAGATGCACAGCTTGCTGGCGGAGTACTTCCTTGGCGCTTGGGCGGGAGGCAGGAAGAAGATTTTCCATTGCGACAACAATCACTTTTCCCACTTTTCCCACAAGAACCCACAGCAGCCCCACCATCACCACCACCAACCATCACAACACGGCCATGACAAAGGCAATGCTGATAAGTACTCCTATGACAGGCAGACTCCTGAACAGCCCTGGGTGTTCCAGTGCAACCTCTTGGAACCAGACATCTTCTTTGTCAACCACAGGAAGATGACAGAACTGGTGTACCACTTGACTCGGAGCGGGCGCACTGATGATCTAATGTATGGGGTCATCATGAATTTCAGCTGGCTCTACACCATGATCAAAATAGGACATTTTGACAAGGTGCTGACAGACATTGACCTAGCTTACAGTTACTCGCAGGAAAAAGAGTTGAAATTTCTGGCCACAACACTGCGCAGCATCAAGGTCAAGGTGACACGGAACCCGGCATCCTTATCCGCCGAGCTTCAACAGAGGCTGCTTCCTGTCGTGACTTCCCTCCCCAAGCTACGGCACCTCCTCCTCGAGTGTGACAAGGACGGCCCCAAATACTGCTCTATCGTTCCCCTTCACTCGTCCATGGATGTCACCTATAGTCCTGAGAGGCTGCCTCTCTGCTCCAGCTACATGCAGATTGTGGAAGTCCTCCCAACGCTGGCCCCCAACATTGTCATTGTGGCCTTGGAAGATGGCTCTGTCAGCACATGGGATGTGGAGAGCAGACAGCTCCTCCGACAGATAGACACGGCACGCTCCGTCGTGCTTGGTATACGCCTCACCACCGATGAGAAGTACCTGGTGGTGGCGACCACTAAGAACACTCTTCTAATATACGATAATCACAAGTCCTGCCTGCTCTCTGAGGTGGAGGTGAAGTGCTCCAAGCACTGTGGCGTCACCGGAGGGGTTGCCTTCATAAATGGGTTTACATTATCCAGCCAGCATGCCCTGGCATGGCTGGAGGCAAGCAAGGAGGTGAATGTCATTGACTTGGTGTATGGTTGGCCATTATACCAGTTCCACTGCTGGTATGAGGTCACGTGTGTGCAGTGCTCCCCTGACGGCATGTATGCTTTCTGTGGGCAATACCTCAACACCACGACCATCTTCCACTTGGGCAGTGGGGACAAGCTGGCAACCATGACATCAGAGTTTTCAGGTGGTTTCGTGAAGTCCATCTTGGTGCTGGACACCCTTAACCAGATGGTGATGATCGACAACGAAGGGAGTCTGTCAGTGTGGAACACAAAAGAAGTCACAAACCCCCGGCTCATGGAGGACTATGATTGCAGGGGGGATGATAGTGAAGTTGTTGGAATTGAGCTGTCTGAGGACCAACGCTCCATTCTCATCTGCAAAGCCATGAGCATTGAAGTTCTGGATACCAAAGTCTGGAAGATGGTTGAGAAGTTCAAAGCTAAGCGCACTGAGCGATTTGTGGCTGCAGTCCTCTCCAAAAATGGCCAGAGTATTGTTGCGTCCATGGAAAACACTTCATCCATTTTTGTGTGGAGAAGGGACAGTGGCCAGTGTATGGCTAGTCTCATTGAGATATCTGGAGCCATTGTCAAATTAATCAAGTCCACCCATCATAACCTGCTGCTCTCCGTAGCCAGCAGTGGTGTGCTGTCAGTTTGGGACATTGACATCATCACGGCCATGTCCAACATCGACAAGACAGGGAAACGCATACAGAGCCTGCAGCTTACTGGTCGAGAAGACTTTGTCTTCACCATGGACGGCTCGGAGTCCATTCACAAGTGGAACTTCAGCACGGGCTTCATTGAGATGGTTTTCAAACACGAAGGCCTTGTGGAAAACTGTGTCCTTACCACCTCTGGTGACCTTATGGTGACCTCTGATGACAAGTCCAGCCAGTACATCTGGCAAACAGCCACGGGGGAGAACATCTTGCGCATTAATGGGCAGAAGATAACACAACTTCTCATCACCCATAATGACCAGTTTGTGGTCTCTCTCTGCGAGCAGAATGCCTCGCGAGTCTGGAGGTTGGGCACAGGGCACAAGGTGTGCAACATCCTTGTCACCCTCCAGCACGCACTCATCACCACCGCCAACACCTTCCTGGTAGGCACCACCAAAAACAAGCTCCTCGCCGTCAGTCTGTGGTCAGGAAGTGTGTCCAAGAAGTTCGTCTGTGATGACGGGATTACTATTGTCAACTTCAAGCTCATCCCTGACTGCCCAGACTATGTGGTCTTCATCACCTCCACTGAGACTGTCTTTATCTGGAGTGTCGCAGATGAGTCTGTCTGCCGGCGAGTGCAGATGCCAGCCAACTTCCTGAAGAACCTGGAAGATTTCCAGATCTCGCCCAATGGCAAGCTAGGGATTGTTTCCAAGGGCGATGAGAACATCAACGTCTTGGACCTCCACAGTGGGAAGCTTCGATTGGTCCATGCCGCTGGAGTCATCTGGCGTCAGAAGCTCTCAAGGGATGGCCGGTACCTTGTGTACATCTGCTTCCGCAGCAGCGAGGAAGATGACGAGGCGGGCGTGGTGTCCAACCTGATTGTCATGCGTCTGGCCGATGGCAAGAGCATCGGCACCTGCTCCCTCTACAAGACGCCCACCTTCCTGTGCCTCTCTCAGCGTGCGCTCAACATCATCGTGGGCTTCGAGGACGGCAGCATCGGCACCTACACTGTGGTGGACCGGGTCGACGCAGCCCTCAAGATCAAAATTGCCACTTCAAACAGCCGTCAGATCGTCAACAACGCTACACAAAAGGTCCGACCAAAATGCAGCACCCATGCCTTCAAGACTGTAGCGGACTGCATATGGAGGGAGTCCACAGAGGTCTTCTCCAGGGATAGCCCAATCAATTTGTCCGACTCGGGCGAGACTGAGACCACCACGCCAACCAAGAAGAGTGAACTGCTTCAGTGATGGTGCCCTCCTACCGTCTAGACAGTGTTAGTGATTAAGAGGGCAGCTAAGGAGACAGCTGATTCTCGTTTACAGCAACCTTATGGCTCAGCTGCACCATATAGTCCTCTGGGCTAACTGTTACGCTGCACTTGATCGTCACTTTTCATTCACAAAAGCTATTGTCTTATTATATTTGTCATCTGAAGACTGTTCTTGAAAATAATATCTAAGTGATGCTTTTTCTTATGAGTTCCAAAAAAAGATATATAATTACATATACTTATTATTATTGTATTGTGTGGACACACACCCCTGGCATTTACATGGCCAGAACTTAGAAACATCCCTGTTGTTCCAAAAGCCATTCTTTTTATTTCAAATGTGGTGATGCATTTCAGAAGTATTGTAATGGTCTCATGAAGCCATACTGTTTATTTATAAAGATTCATATGTAGATGTTATTATATATTTGTAGCCATACAAAATATTGCTGCCATTTTTGCATTTGTTTTATATTTATGTGCGTTCATTTCTATAGACAATGTCTCTGTACTGTACAACAGGAAATTATAAATATATGTACATATCTATTTTGGCTGCTGCAAATTGTGCAACTCCTTAAAATGTTATGTTGTGCTTAATGCAATCAAAGTGAGTGCCTGGATTTTAAAATGTTTTATTATGAGAAGTATTATTTATTTATTTTAGGCAATTAGTATTATTTAACTTTTGCAGATTAATTATTATAAAGATGCAGGGAATTTCTTAACAAAATCTACTGATACCTAGCACTGTCATCATGACGGGCTAACATTAGAAATTAGGTTGATACAAGATATCAGTGAATACCATCATCATCATCATCCGTATTCAAGGGGAAGCTCTTCCCAGGCAGACAAATGAAAGGTCAATGTTTTGGGGGCAATTCAGGTCAGGCTTGAGATGAAAGCCTCGTAAAAAGCTGCAGATTATGCCCGACTTGAGATTTGAAAGGTCCAAAGTGAACAAAAGTTCTACTGTGCATTAAGTGTAGCATCTTACCTTGAGTATCAACGCCTTAAATGCTTTCTAGTTATGGTCAGCCTAGTTCTGTGTCTTGAATGCATAACACACTGAATGCAGACAGATAGGCGAAAGAGAGAGAGGGAGAGAGAGAGAGAGACACACTGGTAGAAAGGCACACTTTACACCTCATGTAGCTTGGCTAGCACTGTACGGGTGTGTGATCTGTGATCATACAAATGTGTTAATGTAACTGCATATTGATGTGTTCAGTCTGTTTGCCTCATCCCTGCCTTCAGTTTGACAATGCTATGTTCAGAGTTTGATTTCCCAGAACGTCCAAAAGCTACTCAAAAGCAGTCACTCCTATAGACAGCTCTGACTAGACCTCTCAGATCAGTTTAAAAACAAAACCTTCAAGGGCTATTCCGTTAAATTGTATGTTTACCTCTTTGGTTATTGAAACATCAGCCCTACATCAATTCATAACCTGTAGCAGTATACAGCTTTAAAAACATGTTGCCCTGCCCCCCCCCCCCCCAAGAACAAACATGCTCTCCAAATCTAAGGATCTTCTAGGATATTTGCCAAAGTTCTTTACAATATATATTTTTGTTCTTGTTTTAGTTCTTTCTGTTCTCTTCTGTTGTGTTCTGTTCTATTACGTTCTGTTTAGTTTTGTTTTATTTTGTTAGGTTCTGATTGTTTTATCCCGTTCCCTCACAGGTAATTCATATCACGACCAAAATTGTCTTGAATTTCTGTGTGTTTCTAATGTGATGCTATTAAGTCATGGTACAGAGAAAAGTGTGTTATCTTTGCTAAGAGGTTTAAGAAGATGAAGTCCACTTATATTATATGGGAATGCCAGTTTTAGAGTATATTTGAATGTGTCCTTATGAAAGCCAGTAAACAGTATATTATATGTTCTGTAACTTGAATGACTTTTAATAGCTTACTTGTTTGCAACACATAGTTGACATGACTGGTATTGAATGTTTTTATGGTATTCTTTGTATCTGTCAGGACTGAATTTCCTCTTTAGAGATTTATATTTTCATAAATGTTGTACTTACATTTTGTTACAGAGTTGTTTATCTGGGAGTATTATGGAAAAACATGTCTGAAGCAATATGGATTAGTGTGTATGCATCGTTTGTATGGAACACTTTAATGTAATAAAACAGTTCTCTTTTGCCTCGAAAACTCAGCTTCCTTGTTTTCTTGGTGTATTTGGCTTCTGTTTTAATTGCTGATATTACCTACATTTGTGCATGATACTGTAAACCTAGTATCATACATGTACACAATACCATACATTTCTATGACATCACATATATGATATACACACATCTTCATAATATTATATATATTATAAGCCTTTATACATTCCTAAAATGCTGTCCAGATGGCAATTCTATGTGGTTTGGTGGATTGTCAAACACCACAGTTGGGTTTTGATGAAAGCTTTTTGTGGTGTGTTATTTCAAGGTACGATAATAAAACAACTATTTCCTGCAAACTTCACACTGCACATGCATAAACATAGCTGATTGTTTTCTACAGGAGGCAGACAAGCATGTGACATATTGTCGCTCAGTGTTTGGAACACCTGGAAATACACACACACACACACAAACACACAGGCACTCCTTTTTTCTTCTTTCTTTCTTTATCTCTCTCTCTCCCCATACTCCCTGTCTCTCTACACCTCCCGGTATCTCTCCTTGTCAATATAAGGTGCAATAAATACATAAATACAAGTCAGCATGATTGGTCCACATAGACCTGTTGCTTTAGGCGACCATTTTAATTCCTCCCATAAGCCCACTCTCTAATGGGGTGAGTGTGTGCCATCTCCTTGGTTACCGCTTCCCCTGACCACGCCCTCCATCATGACAGCAGGGATGTGGTTTGCTCACCAGTCTGGCAAACTGTAAATCTTCTGGAAATAAAAAACACCTCGGCTAAGAGTATTCCCCCTCCCACAACGCAAAGAGTTAAGACTCCACCTTATCGTGCTTCTTCCTGGTATGTAAACACACTACGTCAGTCACCTAAATGTTACACCTCAAAGTGGTGGGAGCCAAAACCAAACATGAACAATTTTAGAGCTGTTATTTACACTTGTATTCCCTTATCAGACACATTCCTCTCTCTTATACAATCTATCTTTTCCCTAAAGCACTCCTTCAGTTCAGTGTTATTGGGTTCAGATTGGTCTGACAGAGGCCACAAATGACTGAGTCATTCAACTCAACACCCAAAAGGCACAATGGGTTAAACAACGTAGAGCCGGATATTCATTTAAATGTACCGCTTTGCCGCAGCCTGTAATCTATCTGAATAAACAAGGAGAAAAAAAAAACATCCTTGTTGTTTTGCATGACTCAAAAATACTTTCTGGAATTGTATCTCCAGGAGTTTGTTCTAGTGAGCGCCTCCTTGGAGAATCAACAACATGGTGACAAAGGATGAGGCTGCAAGGCCCGTGTGGGTAATGCTCTAGAGTATGGAGACAGCTCAGGCGACGTCACTGTTATTTGAGACAGGTGTGTAGAATCTGAGGCTGGAGTCGCACACGGATGCTATGGCTAACACGTAGCCAGGTGTGACTGAGCCTGTGTTGCCTGTATGCAAAAAGAGCTGGGTGACAATGCCAACGCAGGTGACATTTTGCTGGGATGATGGCAACAAAAGAGCGTCTGCGTCATCTATCCCCTCAACCCTCAACAATCACAACAACAAAAAATAAACATGGTCTTGTAATTATGGCATAGTAAGTAAGTAAGTAAGTAAAGTTTATTTATAGAGCACATTTAAACTCAGCTTGCACTGACCAAAGTGCTGTACATAGTGCATTAGATATTGAAAGAATAATAAAATAAGACAAGATAAAATGGAATAAACTAAATAAAATAGAATTAACATAATAAAATGGAATAAATCAACATACAACACTTAATTACAGACAGGGTGAGACAATTAGAACACAGGGAAGGCCAATGTAAAAAGGTGCGTTTTGAGCCTGGATTTAAAAAGTGTGGTTGAAGGGGCATTTCTAATGACAAGTGGTAGTTGGTTCCACAGTTGAGGGCCGGCAACAGAAAAGGCACGGTCACCTTTTTGTTTAAGCCGGGACCGTGGGACATGGAGTGACAAATGTTTTCCACACTGTTAATTAGCACACAAAATGCTAAATACAATGGATTGTGTTGTGGTGCTAACAACAGTATTAGTCTCAGAAAAAAACACAGGGATGTTTTCATTAGATGGAGTAAAAAGTATTGTGGTTCACACAAATATAATAGATAGACATGTTTACTGTAGGAGTTAAAGTGTTAGCTATGCTAATTGCCATTGGCACTGGTGGTAGTGACAAAAAGGAGCAATGGCAGTAATAGTAATATGAATAGTACTAGGTCAGTATTAAAGATAGTGATAGCAGAGTAGTGATACAATAAGAGTGTTTTTTTTCTACTAACAGTACATTATAAAACAGCAGACCAAGGTAGCCATTAATAGGGTACATGTTGAACCACGCAAATGAAAAGATACGTTTCAATGAACAGAGGCAGCATGCAAACAAACTGTGTATTTGAATGACGAGGTTCAACTGGGTGGAGTGAGTTTGTCTTTCCACCACAAAGACTGATTTAAAACAGGCTAGACAATAATTCCCTGGGACAAAAGGAGATGTTTATTGAAAATGTAATGTCACTAAATGGGTCTATTTTTATCTTATGAGGGGCTTATGAGGATTTGTATCTGTTTGACAACACTTGTTATTTCTCTTTGGCAGAGAACTTAGTTTTCTATATGGGCCATTCTACCGAATTCGTGTAATATGCAGTCCCTCAACAATAAAAACTATTTACAAAACAATTAGGTATTTAGGCATAGATATTTAATTAGAAAATGTTATGGTCTATATAAATCCAATGCATTACATGAGATAGTGATAAGCTGAATACAAAATCATCATTTATAGGGTACTTTCTATTGGGAAGTAGCTGTCCCCAACCCTGACATCTAAATTTCAATGCCTTTAAATAACACTTTTCATTTTTTTTTAGATATTTTTCAATGATTTAATTTCAAAGATCTTTATGATTGGATTGAAACAGAACATGGAATATTTAGATTTATTGTGGGTTTAATTTTTAAATCAATTTACTATACTCAAAAAATCATGTCCCTAGTTTTCATGCCACTACCGAAACACAAGAGTTTTAGTCCATTGGCTGAGCCTGTGTTTTAACCACGACTCTGCATTTTTGACCATGCAGTGACACTGCATCTCTGTCCCTCATGGTTGAATGGTAAGTAGCTAAATCCCATAGTTTTTATATAAATGTGTTCCAAAGTCTGAAAATCGACGTGTAACCTTAAGAATTGTCACTACCGAAACGCATGTTTTCTTCAATTAAGTAAACCTTTTGGGGTTTCATGGGAAATCTTATGTTTGTATGTGTGTTCACCTCTTCAAAGATGTGTTTGCAAGCCGTGTGCTTGCTAGAATTCTTTATTTATGCTTAAAGTTAGCTAGAATTGTCACTACCGAAACATATGGTAGTGACCAGATGATTTCGGTAGTGACAAAATGAAATGGTAAGTAGTTCAATCCCATAATTTTTAAATAAATGTGTGGACTAAAGGGCGGCCCAGAGCACCTTTTGGATGATTTTGGGAGAGAAATGAACATCCATCCAACAGTGCAGTCACTACCGAAACAGATAAATTGAACTTGAAAATTTGGTAAAAAATTCATTTCTATGGATTTCATTGTGAAACCCTTCAAGAAATATTTGTAAAAATACTCTTCAGAGAAGGGAAGGAAACACAATCTGAACAGGTCAATAATACTTTTTTACTATAGTAAATGTGATGTTTCGGTAGTGACAATTTTTGGAAGAGGAAAAACATTCCAACACATTCTGAAAATACAATATAAAACGTGACTGTTCTTTTACTAGATATGTGTACTTTAGATATGGTACAATATACATACGGTCAAAGTTTTGGGAATAAACCATAAAAAAATTCAAAATATATCCGACATGACATTGCATCAATTCGGTAGAATGGCCCATATAGTAGATTATACATATGATCTGTCCACTTATTCACTGTCCAACCTTCCACAGTGTGTGTGTGTGTGTGTGTGTGTGTGTGTCTCTGTGTGTGTGTGTTTGTGTGTGTGTGTGTGTGTGTGTGTGCGCGAGAGAGAGATAGAGAGAGAGAGAGTGAGTGAGAGAGAGAGAGAATTTATCCAGTGTGATTCTTCCAAAAGCTTTCTTCGATAGATTAATTTGACTACAGATTGCAAATATATCAAGTTTAATAATAGTTTTAGTAGTTATGTAGGTTTCTCAGGGTTAGAGTTAGTCTTTCTGTAAACATGAAGCATTAGCTCTGCTTTGGAAAATACACACACATTCACTGACACAGACACACACAAACACACACACACACACACACACACACACCTACACACACACACACACACACACACACACACACACACACACACACACACACACACACACACACACACACACACACACACACACACACACACACACACACACACACACACACGAACAAATACACCCAAACATTTTCCATTATTGTCAACCCATCCTGTGATGCCTTCAGGCTAGAATATTACAAGAAATGTGGTAAAAACATTCATCTTGAGTGTGTGTGTGTGTGTGTGTGTGTGTGTGTGTGTGTGTGTTTGACAGAGAGACTGTGTCTATATAGTGTCACATAACATTTGTGTCATAGCTATGACATATTCAGTAAGATCATTCCATTAGGAGCCGAAACCAGCAGTGGCTCTATATATGGTTAAGTGATAACATGCAGTGGCTCTATATATGGTTAAGTGATAACATGCAGTGGCTCTATATATGGTTAAGTGATAACATGCAGTGGCTCTATATATGGTTAAGTGATAACATGCAGTGGCTCTATATATGGTTAAGTGATAACATGCAGTGGCTCTATATATGGTTAAGTGATAACATGCAGTGGCTCTATATATGGTTAAGTGATAACATGCAGTGGCTCTATATATGGTTAAGTGATAACATGCAGTGGCTCTATATATGGTTAAGTGATAACATGCAGTGGCTCTATATATGGTTAAGTGATAACATGCAGTGGCTCTATATATGGTTAAGTGATAACATGCAGTGGCTCTATATATGGTTAAGTGATAACATGCAGTGGCTCTATATATGGTTAAGTGATAACATGCAGTGGCTCTATATATGGTTAAGTGATAACATGCAGTGGCTCTATATATGGTTAAGTGATAACATGCAGTGGCTCTATATATGGTTAAGTGATAACATGCAGTGGCTCTATATATGGTTAAGTGATAACATGCAGTGGCTCTATATATGGTTAAGTGATAACATGCAGTGGCTCTATATATGGTTAAGTGATAACATGCAGTGGCTCTATATATGGTTAAGTGATAACATGCAGTGGCTCTATATATGGTTAAGTGATAACATGCAGTGGCTCTATATATGGTTAAGTGATAACATGCAGTGGCTCTATATATGGTTAAGTGATAGCATGCAGTGGCTCTATATATGGTTAAGTGATAACATGCAGTGGCTCTATATATGGTTAAGTGATAACATGCAGTGGCTCTATATATGGTTAAGTGATAACATGCAGTGGCTCTATATATGGTTAAGTGATAACATGCAGTGGCTCTATATATGGTTAAGTGATAACATGTGAGATGTAACGTAGAGAACTTGATTATTGTCATTTGGTTTTCAGCCATAGTCTCTGAAACCCAATCAGTTATTCTTTATCATACTTTTTTATGATGAAGATGATGATGGTCATTATTTTGTCCTCTCAGCATTGACTTTTGGATGGCCAGGGCTACATTAAGGTTTAACTCAAGTAATTAAGTGAATAGATAACAGGGCCCCGTAATAAGACTTAGAAGAATTTCATTAAGCAACACAATGCCTCCAGTGTAGTCTATGTACATGTGTATTATAGATTAACTGCTCTTGGACTGCACCTCAGGAACAGGTTCTGTGGCTGGTAACAGGATCTGTGGCCTTTCATGCTCATAGCAGAACTAAATGTTTTTCCATCTTCCTCTGGTCCAATGACACTGTGGAAAGAGAAGATGAATAAAGAAATATGAGTCAGTTTTCCTGACTGGGAAGAAGGCTGCGAGTGATAACCACAAAGATGCTGACACTAAGAGAGCCCTCAATAGGGGCTCTGCTGGTTTCCTTTTGCATGGCAAAGCCAGGTCAGGGCTGCATTATGTTAACAAATGACCATATTCTGATTCGAAATTGTTATTTGTTGGTGTATATTTGAGATATTTTCTATAACAGATTTGTAAGGAAAGTCATACACAACCCATTATTTCCTTCTTTCAGATTATTAAAAGAAGAGAAAGAAAAATAACGAAGAAACAGGAGTTAGGCTGATTTCCAATCAATGTCTAAAGGAGTAGGCCTAGTCGGCAAGTGAGCAGTTAAATATGGAGGAATGGGTACAGGAGAATGCAGTTTTCTGATCCGTGATCACATGGTCGGCCATGACCATGCCATGACAAAACCCTACCCAGCCAGGCAGTGCGTTGACTCCTATCTGAAATTCAAATAAGGAAGCCTCGGGCTGTGGATACAGGAGATCGGAGTCACGGGGGAAACTTCTCCTCTCCTCTGGGGCAAGTACGACAGAAGAAAACAAACACCGCGAGGAGTAACCACTCAGTACTGAGGCGAAGTTAAACCATGTACGCCAGACAAGTGACACGCACCAAGTCCTCACGGGCTAGCGAACTTTTTCTTCCCTACAATGTTTTGTGAATTTTAAAGAAGAAGAAGTCTCGGGGAATTAAATGAACTCTGGTAGCCGTGAAGTCATAATACAACCGGCATACGGAACTCACACCTTCGACAGTGCAGCAGGTAGGCTGAATTTGCGAACACACGTCAGTTAATTGCAAAAAGTAACAAGCAACACATCGTGCTGTAGATTAAGTTATTTCGTTAAGCAAACTACATTTACATTTTACATTTAGTCATTTAGCAGACGCTTTTGTCCAAAGCGATGTACAAGGGTGGAACTTGTGGAAGCATGCCTAATGTTTACAGTTGCCTTAATTATGTCAGTGTACAGTCATATAGTACAATACCCACTTTTTCAACAATGTACTAAATATATTCCTAAACAGATTAAAAAAAAAGGGTAATCCAACTGCAGTAACAGCAGTAAACATATGGATGGTTGCTGACAGTTTACCTGAAAATAAATGGCCTTTGTTGAGAGTAGGAATGGTAAACCTATTTATTACATCTTTGTGTCTGGCTTATCTGTTCAGTTCAACCATTCTAGGCTTTGGATTGTTTTCTACTGGTAGTTGAGGCGCTTGACATATGGTTGATGGAAAGACAACAGCTTGTTCTTCAACCAGGTGTAGAGCGCTGAGTCGGTCCCATTAAGTTTGTATGTGATATTTAGAATAACGCACACGCGCACACACAGGCATTCAGAGTCCTGTGTCCCTTAAAGATTAAACTACTGTTTACATTTCTTGATGTATAATTTATTAGTATTTATTCAAGACATGCAAATAACAATAAAGCATCATATATATCATTATAATTGATCATATTTAGTTGATTTCTCTATTCAGTTGGGAGAATACTTTAGGTGCAAATGAGCAAATCTTCCAACTGGTTTCATCAATGATTTAATAAAGTAAGCATTAGCATGCAGCTAATTAGCCTTGGGTAAAGTGCAGTAGTTTTCCTATTCCTGTTTACTTAGTGAAATAACTAGCTTGTGAGTAAGCCTTTGTTTACTGTTGGGGGGGATTGAGAAGGCTCAAGTGCTGCACTCTCGAAGGTGTGGCCCCAGTAGGTACAGCGTTAGGCCATGATGTCATGGGCTTGGATTATTTTGTGTTAACACTGAGATGTAAATCAATCCGTTTTGCATTTAGTGATACATTTCACAATTTGGGAAGTATGTGTGTGTTTGTGTGTGTGTGTGGGGGGGGGGGGGTGAATGGGTGAGAAAGATTGTGTATGTGTGTGTGTGAGAGAGAGAGAGAGAGAGAAAAAGAGAAAGAGAAAGAGAGGGAGTCAAATGTCATGATCTTGATATTGGTCACTGGTACTTTATTGCACCACACAATCTTGTAAGGGGGGAGGAGGAAAGGAAGGTTATATTTGTTTACCTGTAAACACTGACCTTAGAGTACTCAGAGATAGCTGACAGTGGCTAGCAAGTGGCTTGACTCAGCAAGAGCTATCTATGACCTATAGTACCTTTGCTGGATAGAGTCGGTGCTATTCTTTAGTATCTTTGCTGGATAGAGTCGGTGCTATTCTATAGTATCTTTGCTGGATAGAGTCAGTGCTATTCTATAGTATCTTTGCTGGATAGAGTCGGTGCTATTCTATAGTATCTTTGCTGGATAGAGTCGGTGTTATTCTATAGTATCTTTGCTGGATAGAGTCGTGCTATTCTATAGTATGTTTGCTGAGTAGTCAGTGCTGTTCTATAGTATGTTTGCTTGATAGAGTCGGTGCTGTTCTATAGTATCTTTGCGGGACAAAGTAAGTGCTGTGAGCTTAATATATGCTGCCTCTGTCCTAACATTGTCTTGTGTTGTGTATGTACCGCTTGTAATTGTTTTGTTATGTCTATGGTATCTGTGCATTGTGTCTGTTGTGTCTATAATAAATGTCTCTATTGTGTGTGTGTGCTCTATGGTTGTCTCTATGGTCTGTTGCATGCCTAAAACGAGTTGTACACGGGCTGCGTTTGGTCTGTGCACTGGGATCTCTGTGGTGTTTGACTGTGTTCTGCGGTATTTTGTCCTTGTGTCCTGAATTCTGGTAGCTGAGTTCTTTTGTTTGGTTTGAAGGCTATCATATACTTCGAACCCCCCTCCCCCCTCCAGTTGTAAAATATCACACAGTTCAGAAGGGCAGTAAGGTAGTTTAATTATTGAAGTCTGTGCTTTTGACTCACAGTAACTCTCTCTCTCTCTCTCTCTCCCTCTTCGTCACTCTATTTATGTTTGTGTGTTTTCATGTGGTGAAGTGTCCGATTCGTAATGGTGGCTTTGAGAGGCGCACAGACAGCCTGGGGCTCCTGCCATCATAATAGCAACCCCCCCACACAGCCCCATGACAGTCCATAATGAGCCTGTTTGTTTGTTGTGTCAATCTCATCGCCTCTCCCCTGCTATTACTGGCCATTGACCCTAGTCTAGTCATAACACTGACTGTTTTAATTCAGCTGAAAGATATCCCGGAAACATGAACAGATTTGGCAAGGGCAGAGGCTGGACCGGGTGTGAAGAATGGGTGCTCTAAGCGGAGGGGGATTCCCCATAAGAGCTAAAATGTCAATGTTAAAGTAGGATTAAAACAAAGAATAAACAATGAATGAACATAAATAAACAAAACCATGGGAAGAAGATGAAACTGGAGGTGGATTGAAGGTGGGCGAAAGGGACAGGTTCCTAAGCACTTAAAGGTCACCATCACCACCTCATCCCCCTCCCAACACACACACACACACATTCTGCATCCTAACCACACACATTGTATTATGAACTTGCAGTATTAAGAAATGACTCGCTAAAGAAATGGCACTAGTAGTGTGTACACTCAGCACATTTGTAAGCCATGATATGGGTGACCTCAAGAGAACAAAGTTTTGTATACCGGTGTTGTCATGACAGCATTTGGCCCTTGCAACCAGTGCCATGGTAACACACCTGGCTTCACCTACCTTATTCAAATAAACAGGATAACAGACTTGATACAAGGTCACATATTTTCATGGTCGTGTTCTCTTTTTATTTATACATAATTGTTCTAGTGACAAAGTGAACAGTATATGCAGCATATAGTGAGGCAAATGGTAGATATGAGATTATTGGCCCTGCCTCAATATTTAAACAGGGTTTGATATAAGGAAGGCGTGATAGAGGGAAATAAGAGATTTGCATCACGCTAATGACTTCAGAGTCACTTAGCAAGAATCAGGGAAATCTTTTAGATATCAGATTGATAAGGTGGGGGCAAATTATGTTGAGGAAATTAATGGAGACCTTTTATTTTTACCTTTTAACTTGGTGAAATGTTTTGATAACATTTGATCAGGTTTTACTAGAATGTAATGCTTGTTTTTGATTTTTTTAATTATATGATGTCATTACACCACACTAATAGACTGCTCTTACACACACATTGACTTACACAACATGCTATGTGTTGCTCCATACATCTGTGTGAATAATACTGTCAGAGAGAGACAGAGAGAAAGAGAACCTGTTGATCTGCTTCTCAGGACACCACACCCTCATGTTACCATCATGAAACAGATATGCTTTTACTGTGTCCGCTTTAACTGTAGTCTCAGCTTAACACATTCTCACACACTCAAATACATATATATACACACACAAACACACACTACACACATACTCATTCTTATACACACATCTTTTCAGCTCTTCTTATAAATGTTGACCACTGCATGGGCATTGCAGAATTACTGGGTGTCCTATTGTTCATGTCATCACCGGTGCTGTTGTGTCGTCATTCTATTTTGAGAGAAAGAAATTAAACGTTTAAATTTAATATATTAAAAAAAGGCCAAATCAAAAGTTTTAAACTCGGCCATGTGATAAGATATTGAAGTATTTCCTTGGAGTGTTCAGTATTTACCAATGATGTCATGTTTACACTATCAACACCAGCCCCCACATCCACACAGTTGGAAGCATTCAAACACAACAACACTTAGTACTTAACTGAAGCATGGCAGTTTCTAAACCAGTTCTTTAAAGTGGACTTAACCTCAATTTGCGCTCTGTGTTTGCAAGGGGTGAGTCTCTGTGTGCACATATGTGTGTACGTGTGTGTCTGTATGTGTGTGTGTGTGTGTGTGTGTGTGTGTGTTTGAAGGTGTCTGCATGTGTAGGTTTGTTGAGATGTTGGTTAAACATTGTTCTTGAACACATAAAGTCTCAAAGTAGGTTAATGCTCAACATACGTTGTCTTTGGAGTGTTTACCTGCTCACAGTGCTGTTAACCAGCTTTGAAAAACCACCAGAGTCTGTCAGTATGGC
This sequence comes from Sprattus sprattus, assembly GCF_963457725.1. Lineage (NCBI taxonomy): Eukaryota > Metazoa > Chordata > Actinopteri > Clupeiformes > Clupeidae > Sprattus > Sprattus sprattus. The sequence continues at coordinate 45,985,563 of NC_137924.1, read as the reverse complement.
CAAGCTCTGTGAGGACATAACCCCCTTATACATGAAAAGGCACCAGCGAAGTATGGAGAATGCACTCTATCATGCATGGATGTCAGTGCTGTGTAGTGCTGAGGGTGTAATGTGAGGGGTAAAGTGTACTTGCGTGTGATGGATTGGTGCAAGGTGGCTTTGCAGGAGTTATAGTGGTAGATGGTAGGTTTGTGTTGTACAGCTGTGTGGAACTCCATGGTGTGAAAGGGTGATTTCCTCTGTGTGTGTGTGTGTGTGTGTGTGTGTGTGTGTGTGTGTGTGTGTGTGTGTGTGTGTGTGTGTGTGTGTGTGTGTGTGTGTGTGTGTGTGTGTGTGTGTGTGTGTGTGTGTGTGTGTGTGTGTGTGTGTGTGTGTCAATCTAGCGCTTGCTGTGGGTAGGTGGCTGTTCATGATTTGTACTGATTCATTTTTAGTCTTTGCTCTATTTGTTTGTGAGGTGATGATGATGATGATGATGATGATGATGATGTGTGTGTATGTGGGGGAGAGAGTGATATATCTTGTCAAAAAAAGAAGATGTGGCTTAAGCAGCAGCCCTGACCATGAACGGGCTAAAACGCCCAGGGGGACCCGGGTTTGAATCCGAACCGCGGTCATTTTCCGATCCCACTCCCCACCTGTTCTCCCCAGCTCATTTCCTCACAAAACATTCACTATCTTATCTGATTAAAGGCAAAATAAAAATTAAAAATAAAAAAAAAAAAAAATTATAAAAAACACTCACTATTCTACTCACACAAATGCCCCTTCAATATTATGTATTACTTTAAAAAAGACAATGTCATTTTCATGCAGGATCAATGCAGTTCTAATCAGCAGGTCAAAAATAACCTAGTCTCGCGAAGCCAGCTACTCTACTGGCAACGTGAAACCAGATTCAAATGTTTTAATGCTATATGCTGTAAATTAGCTAAATATATACAGCATTGTGAAAAAAATGTGGTACATTGCTAATTTAACGTTGAATTCTGTGATCGCGGAATCATGAGAAGCTAGAGGTGTAATATGCCTTGGCTATATGCATTCATATCTGTATGTACATAAATCTGGAGGTGTAATGTGACTAGTCTTAATGCATACATATCTGTGTGTATGTGAAGCATTGTGTCTTTGTCTATGGGATTGAATTAGGGTCATAATTAGTGTGATCATTTACATTAGTTAGGAAAGAAAAAGGGCATACGAGGAGGAGGTTTTCGCTTTTGTGGTTGTGACCACGCATCAGTGTTCAGGTTCAGCATCAGACTCCCCTGCCCGCCTTTTCGAGGTGGAGATAGAAGATAGATGGATAAATCACTCATCGTTCCCCCTCCTCTGTCATGGAGAAGGCCTTTCCCCCCTGGAGGGCCGCCTAAGTCCAAGTGGAGGAATGAAAAAAAGACCTCCCATCCAATTTGTTTAAATAGAACAGGGACCCAGCCAGGCGAATGGCCTTGTGCTTTCAGTTGCCCCCACTGGTGCTAGGAGCAATCTCCAGAGCAATCTTACTTTTCTCTCTCTCCTTTTCTGTCTCTTTCTCTCGTACACACACACTCACTCACAATCACACACACAAACATACACACTCTCTCACAGATACACACACACACACACACACACGGCGCTGATGCCTCCTTGGCCACTCTTTCTTGTGCTCTGTAACTCTCTAAGTGACACTTCCTCCCTCCCTTTTTCCCTCCTTTCCCCTCAAGATGGAACGTTTCAATTTCCCTCTGCACTGAAGGACCCCTGGAAATGTAGGGGGATATTTCTGAAAATGTCCTCTTTTTTCCCCTTCTCTTTTAATCGGCCTGTAATCTTCTCCATCATGAACAGAAATAGGTGCTGGTGTTATAATTGAATGGGTCTTAAAGACGTACTAAAACGGCATCGCTTCATGCTCTGTCTCCCAGTGGTTTATGAGCAGTGGTCTGTGTCGGAGTGCTGGCTGTGAAGAAATCTATGAGAGAAATGTGTACTCGGCTGAAGCCATAGACAGTCTTATAGACAGTCTGAAGCCTTATAGTTGAGAATGATTGGGATTTGGGTGCAAATGCCTTGGTTCAAATCACATGACCCAATGTGAGGCCATGTCCCATCTCAGCTGGTGCTGAGGAGATCCAGCCTGGTAGAGGCTGGTGAAACCACACGTATGTTTTGGACCAGGCCGGGTCAGGTGTGTGTCTGAGCAGCTGGATGGCGGGCATGTGTGTTGGGACGTCTGGTGCTCTACTGGGCACAGGGCCTGGCACACAGCTGGTGCGTCATACTCAAAAAGAACCACACACACAAAAACTAAATCGCACCCTAGACATTTATAATTCTTCAAATTCTCCTATAATAATAAGAAAAAAGGCAAATCTTTGCACTTTGTTCAGGTTCAGGTGACTTCAGCCCTGTGGCTGTTTCCCTGTATTCACGCAATCTGGCTAGTTCTTGTGTGATCTGTGTGACAGCAGGACTCCTCTCCCCCCTTGTCTGTTCTGTGCTGTTGGCACAGGAACCAGCATCTAGCACAGGAATCAGCATCTAGCACAGGAACCAGCATCTAGCACAGGAACCAGCATCTAGCACAGGAACCAGCATCTAGCACAGGAACCAGCGTCTAGCACAGGAACCAGCATCTAGCACAGGAACCAGTATCTAGCACAGGAACCAGCATTTAGCACAGGAACCAGCATCTAGCACAGGAACCAGCATCTAGCACAGGAACCAGCGTCAAGCACAGGAACCAGCGTCAAGCACAGGAACCAGCATCTAGCACAGGAACCAGTATCTAGCACAGGAACCAGCATTTAGCACAGGAACCAGCATCTAGCACAGGAACCAGCATCTAGCACAGGAACCAGCGTCAAGCACAGGAACCAGCGTCAAGCACAGGAACCAGCGTCTAGCACAGGAACCAGCATCTAGCACAGGAACCAGCGTCAAGCACAGGAACCAGCATCGTGCAAACCCTAGGGGCAAACAGTGCAAACATTAACTGCCAATGGAACACAGACCATAATAAGCCCTGTTTTTGCGTAAACAGTAAAACAAATGAAAAGGCCCCCAGCAGAGAACCAGCAGGCTGTAATTGCATCTTGGTGTTTTTGATCTGTGTTACAGTGGAATTGAATGTTGTCAGTGCGTTTGCAAGCTGCTTGAGAACACTTGTACTATGCAATTGCTGAGTAAATTCAACGAGATCCTAAAAATACCATAGAATCTCATTGTTTATTATGATTAGATATTACAGAGGATGTCTGGCAACAGAAGTTGTTTTTGTGGTTTCCTGAATATAATTTGTTTGATCCATTGAACCTATGTAGGCAGATAGCCGTGAATGTATGTCCTAGACCTCTTTCTTTGGCAGTTTGTTAATTTCTTCTTTCTTCATAGTCTAGTCTTTGTCTGATTCAAAGGAAGGAAATACCCTCTGAAACGGTCTGCTGTTTCAAACAACAAACAAAAACATTTAAGGAACAACAGGGCAATGGTTAGGCCTGTATCTCTCCCTAATTTAAGGCTTAGTGTTGATCACATACTGTTTCTATAAGAGCCGGTCGCATCAAATCCAGCCCGTTTGTCAGTCCCACACACCAGTAATCAAAGGGTTATCACGCCCAGCGGTGTGGACCGTGACACACTTCCAGGCATGTTCACGCCAGGGTAATCGCTCCTCTCTACAGGTCAACAGGTGTTTGCCACCGGCTGCAGCTGGGCACTAATTATCAGACCGTAGCAATTAACGGGAGCACCGATGTGGCTGTCAGGCATACGTTTGTGGAGGCGGCATAGATGGATGGTTGCGCTGGGGTGGGGGTGGGGTGGTTGACAAGTGTCAGGGAAAAGAAATTAGCAGACACCAAACTCTCTGGTGCAATATTTTACTGTCCTGTTCCCTAAATGAGGTTTTTGTCAGGCTCATTTGTTTCGAGCTAAATGAAAAATGCTTTGGGATAACCCTCAGACCCAATGCTATACTTGAGAAAAAGTGGAGCATTCATAGTTAGGATGGCTAAACTCATTTCTAGGTTCATTACTTCAGTAACTCAATATTTGCAAATCTATCCCTATCTATGAATTTAATTTAAAAAATAACATCTCAGGATCATTCTCATAACATCTCAGGTATCCCTATCATCAGCCTGCAGTGTTTGAAGTCATAATGTTAATAACTACACATTTAAATGACAAAGGCCTCCAGATCAATTAACATAGCATCAGAATGTAAATACTAAGCGTCTGCACAAGACCACATCATTTACGTGTATATTAGAAGCCCATAAACCTCAGAGGTATGTGGTTAACGTGACATGTTAGCTCAGTGCTAATCCTCTCACAGCCTGCTTGCACCATACTGGTCGTTGCATGCAGATCCTTTCCTGTTGCAACACCAATGGTTAAATCCAACTGGTAGTTCAGCTATTTGAGTTCAGACTGTGGCTTTGACCAAAGCCCATATTTACAGTAAGCGCTGTATGAGCTGGGAAGTTCACCTGTAGAATTGTATTCTGTTATAATGACCAGGCACTAACCTTTTTACCTTTATCATAGTTCCTCTGCCCTGATCAGAAAACTGACTAATAAAACATGCGTGTGAGTGTGAGTGTGAGTGTGAGTGTGTGTGTGTGCGTGTGTGTGTGTGTGTGTGTGTGTGTGTGTGAGAGAGAGTTTTTGTTGTTAACTTCTGGAGAGTGACTTTAATGGAAAGCTAAATTAAAATAAAGATCATGAGTGCATTTAGCAAAGACTTACCTGTGTTTGAAGAAGACAGACTTGGAGAAAGAGGGGTGCTTTAGCATTGATGTAAAGCATTTGAAAAAGGCAGTGTTGAGCGGTCTAGGGAGGACAGTTGGTGGAACAGGTTTTTTATCTCTGTTTTCTCTCTGAAGTAAAACGAATGGTCCTTCGTTAAACAAACCGGTAGACCAAGCCTCGTTTTATTACTGACTGCTTCAGAGCCTGCAACATAAAGACAGCACAGAAGATTGTTCGAGTGAGTGGGAAAGAGAGAGAGAGAAAGACTGATAGGTTTGCTGTGGAGAAGGGGGGAAAGATAACCACGGAAAGAGAAGTGACAAATGACCATGTGTGATAATGTATAGCAGGAATCAAGTGTTAGAGGGTCAGTGGGAAACTCAAAGATGAAGTCTCCCTCTCCCTCCGCCTCCAAACATAATGGATTAGTTCCCGAGGCTTATCACTGCAGGCACGTAGCCAAAATCCTCTGTTAGTAAAATACTGATAAAATACTCAGTGTGCTTAACACATTCCCAAATACCTTATTGTCTTGTACTCTTTTGGGCTGCAATTAGATGGGCCACAACTACAGCATTCCCATCGTGGATGGTTTCATGACTTTGGTGTCTCTGATGTCAGTATTTAGGCTGAGGGGTCAAACATAGCATCATGGGATTTGTAGTCTCACTCAGTATTCAGATAGCATTTGTCTATGGAATGCATTTAGATCTGAATTTTGTGTGGATCTGGATCCGGTGCTATTATTGACTATTGACCTAGCACTACCAGAGCAGGGGCGTGTCCCTCTCTTCCTTCAAGAAGCTCTTGAAGACCCAACTCTTCAGAGAGCACCTCCTCTCCTCTACCTTTTTCTACCTCTCCTTATCCTTCATCTAAAGCAATCTCTTCTAACTAGTACTTAACTTGCACTTACAGTTGTTACATTCCTGCACTTGTTTTTTATTTCTTATGAAAAGTAGTATTTAATATTACACTAGGGGCCTGATTTACTAACAGGATTGCGCCCATTTTCTGGCGTAAAATAGCGGTCGTAACGAAAAACGGTATTTACTAAGCTGGCGCAGCGCATATTAACGCTTTGAGGGTGTGTACCTGCAAACAGGTGGGATGGTTCGGAAACGTGGGTGGTAACGTAGGCGTGTAGCGCTATTTAATGGGAGGAGTGCGCCTAATGATGAACTGCGTGGTATTTACTAACCTGCCCGGCGAGCGCACATCTCTGATTTGCAGGCTAATTCTCCGCCTCATAAAAGCACGTCTTAACCAAGCGCATTTCCACTGAGTCTGAAAACGTTGATATGGCAGCAGCAAGGCAAAGACATAGACAGAGACAGCGAACAGAAATATTTGTTTCAACTCGTATAATTCATATATTCATATATATGAAATTAAACTTTCCGAACGTAATTGGAGAAATTGATCGCACCCACATGCAAACAGTCCCACCTTCAATCCGCGAACACGTTTACCGAAACAGAAAGCACACATATTCAATGAATGTCCAGGTCATATGTGATGCCAACATGACCATTACTTACGTGGAAGTGGTCTGTCCATGACAGTTTTATCTTTCGGAATAGTGCCATTTATCCATGATTGAGCAACAGTGATTTTGGAGAGGCCTGTCTAGCTACTTGGTAAATGTATTTGTTTCAGTGGGGATATATTGTATTGAACCCATGTCCCTTGTAGAACGTATTAATCTCGCCATGTACACATATATATTGTTATAATAGACAGTTTATGCATTAATGCCACCAATAGCATATTATTTATAATCGTGTTCTTTTAAACATCTCGCTGTAGATGATGGTGGGCAAAACAACAATATAACCCATTGAATCAGGTTCAGTGATTGAGCGAACGTGAACCAAAATATCTATCTCGCTATCTATTCGCTATCTATTCGCTGAACCTTAGTTTTTTCTTCCTCGAATCTCCATGGTGGCAGTAACTTGCTGGCAAGTTCTCCAGTCTTTTAACGGTGCGCTAAATAATGATTGCCCAGCGCGTATCTGGCTTGATAAATATCACGGAAAATGCGGGGAATCACCGTGCGTTAATGTGCGCCTGGCAAAGATGCGTTCGCAAATCAATCTTAGTAAATCAGGCTCTTTAAAGGGCGGAGTAAGCACAGTTTGCCCAGCGCAGATCTGGCTTGATAAATACCAAGTAAAATGCGCAAAAACACCGTGCGTTAATTTGCGAACGCAGATTAAGAAGCGCTCGCATATTAGTAAATCAGGCCCTAGGTCTCTATTGCTCGTAGCTTGATTGTTCTCTCCTTCGTACGTCACTCCTTCGTACGTCACTTTGGATAAAAGCATCTGCTAAATGACTAAATGTAATGTAAATGACTATTCTGAAGTCGGAAACAGCCCAGCATCAGCTGCTCTCTGGGCCCTAACTGACCTACATTTCAGATGGTCTGTTTGACTTGGAGTGCATACTGAAGCCAGGGGCAGCAGGTGATCTCAGCCAAGAATGAGATCGATCCTCCAAAGCCCCATGGTTCCACTACTGTCCTGAGTTTGGGAAGTCCCTTTTACATATTGGGTGTGGCAATGAACCGTGTGTGCCTTTTGATGGTGGTTTGAGAGCATTTTCTCTATTTCATCTGTCCAAAAAAACAACTCTTCTTGTCTTCCCCCCTAGCTCCTGTATACAGCTGACATGATGGGTTGCAATTGCTGTCGGATGATCAAAAGGTAAGAGTGCATTTATTCCTAATTCGTCTATAATTTACTATCACACCACAGCATCTTTTATTTCCAATGCTGTGTCTGGACACAAAAAAAGAACAGACATCTGGAGAGTATATGCAAGAACATCCCAATAGAGATGTTCTACACTGTAACAGCTTTCTCTATACAGCATTACATGCACTCACAAGCCTTTAAGATGGCTCCTTATTGTTTCAAACCAAGGCACATATAGTAGTCTAGCCGTTAGCATACAGGGCTGTACAGATTGCAGAAATGCTTAAAGATGCTATACGAGAGTGAGCATAGAATGTGTTTGAAAAGGATTCTCAGTGTATGTTTAAATGAAGTATGAGTGTTTCAGGAGCCACTTCCATGCTGCTGTAGTAGGTGCTTGTGCATTGGGCCAACAGGAGAGAGCAGGGATTAAGGACTGTCTGCACTTGCTGTGAACCCTGGAGCTGTTGCCCACTAGTTTAAGCAACAGCTGAATATGCCAATACTCCACCACAACTCTGTCTGTCTGTCTGTCTGTCTGTCTGTCTGTCTGTCTGTCTGTCTGTCTCTCTCTTCCCGTCAATCTAGTCATGTCTTCCTTAATTGGTGGTGTGTTTTTGTCCTCGCCTCTCTCGTCTCTTCATTGTTGTCTCTTCAGAGTCATTTTCTCTGCTGCCTTTCACCTTGTTTATGATGACAAGGGAGAAGAATTGTCTTGTAGACCTTGTAGCTGTTTATCTTTTCTCACCTCTCTCACCCTGGCCTCCTTTAGTAACCTGACATGCGTGAGTAATATGTCGTTCATGTTTATTTTAAGGCTTCAGGTAGCGAGTTTAGCACAACGACAGGAAAGAGGCGGGGCTAGGGTGGTGGCAGGTATTTGTTTGGCAGCTCAGCCGGCGAATTGGAATGACTGAGGACGGGTTAAATGGGCCGCCTTAATTCAGACAGCAACTGTGGTTGGTGCTGGTGAATCAGCTGAGCTGAGCATCAGCTGATGAGCAAGGCAGTAGGCCGACTACCATGGCCTGCCTGAACAGATTCACTTGATTTATTTAGTAGATTTTATGTAATGTGTGAATTTATTACCTCTGGTACAACTGTCCATTCTGCTCTCATGAATTGTTCGTGGTGAAGAGATACGGGGCATATTTGGCCTTTGTATTGAATGGCTGCTGGGAATCCATTCTCTGTGTTTCCTGGTGTGGTAACCTGGCCTTGTGCCACTGTTCCCTATTCCATTGGAAAGATATACTCAGATGCTAGGTCAGTGGAAAGGACAAACATGACCACACACACACACACACACACACACACACACACACACACACACACACAGATATACTCAGATGCTGGGTCAGTGGAAAGGACAAACATGACCCCTCCCACACACACACACACACACACACACACACACACACGACTCTCACAACACGCTCTCAGTGTCACATTTCTGGGCTTAGCTTAAGGAGGCTAAAAGGATTGAACTCAGGGGTCTTGCATATCTCTGACTACACACGAGTGCTCGCACACACATACACACACACACACACACAGACAAACGCGTTCACATTCTCTCTCTCTCTGTGTCTCTCACACACACACACACACACACACACACACACACACACACACAAATTCTCTCTCTCGCACACACACACACACACAAACACATAAACATTCTCTCTCTCTCTCTCTCTCTCTCTCGCGCGCGCGCACACACACACACACACACACACACACACACACACACACACACACACACACACACACACACACACACACACACACACACACACACACACACACACACACACACACACACACACACACACACACACACACACACACACACACACACACAAATACATACCTGCCTCAGTGTCCAATCTTAATAATCCACAGATTTGGCAGTGTAATGCTAATGCTATAGTGCTTATGAGGCTGCATTTCCCTCTGTGTGTGTGTGTGTATGTGTGTGTGTGTGGGGGGATGCATATTTCAGCAGCTTTGTGATCGAATGGCCTCACCTCATTTAACTCCAGACCATATTCTCTCTCTTGCATTTTGCAGTTTCCAACACTGAAACGCTGTGGTCAAATAGTCCAAAAAATGACACCCTATGACTTTTCCATACCATTTTCCTTGACCTCATGACGTTGTCCATCGAGGTCAAGAAAATGTGGTTAGGAAAAGTCATAGGATATAATAGATGGAATTCCTTAGGAGTAAGGAAAAGACAACCGCAGTGCTGAGAGGTTCTGACTGCACTTACACTAGGGTACTTGTGTGGCAACGGTTATTGACGTGGGTCTTTAAATGTTGCTGCCGCAAGGAATTGTGGGACAGCCTTATCTCATTTCTGTTCGTAAGTTATTGTTAGAGTTAAAGTTGTTCGTACGGAGTGCCTGTCTCTCCAAACTCTTTAGCATTTCCTCACAACCTAGCAAAGCTCCTTGCTGTTAAAACAATTGGAAAATGCAAATAAACAATATCATCTATATCTCCCCTTTCCCCCAGTACACTGGTAGCTTAGAGTTCAAAAATGTCACATGATACATTTGAGAGAGAGAGCGAGAGAGAGCGCAATGGCTGATATAGAAAGAGGGACAGGAACAGGTACAAAAAGGGACAGAAATGTGAAGAGCGTTGTGAAGGTTGCCCAGAGGTCAGCAGATGGAAGATGAAAGTGAGACAGAGGGGGGTTGAAAAGGATAAAGGAGAAGGACGCTTCATCCCCAGCTGTTGGCTGCATGCTGTGCTGTGTGTTTGTGCGCGCTAGTGTGTGTGTGACCGAGAGACTGAGAGTGTTTGTGTGTGTGCTTAGGGGTCTAAAGGTGTCATCAGCAGAAGGCTACCAGCAAGAAATGTCAAAAAAATACCTCCCCCAAACACACATTTCACATTATCCTCCTTTGAATCCACTTTCCTTTCGCACTGCCTCCCCCCACTGAGACATGCAGTTATAGTCACAGCATTGGTAATGAATTGATCATGTAAAGGAGAGAGAGTGTGTGTGTGTGTGTGTGTGTGTGTGTGTGTGAGTGTGTGTGTGTGTGTGTGTGTGTGTGTGTGTGTGTGTGTGTGTGAGTGTGTGTGTGTGAGAGAGAGCGAGAGAGAGAGAGAGAGAGAGAGAGAGCTTGGTAATATGGAAAGAGGATGAGCAGAATCAAATCACATAATTCAAACAGTCACAACTGACACACATGAACATACTGATAAGGCCATTGTCATCATTCTTGGAGAGCAACATGGGGGATTGAAGACGTGCCAGTGGCTCTCCACAGTGTCTCTCAGTAATGTAAATATGAACGTGTCCACTGATAAAAGATTAGGAGTACTTCATGGTTTTGAACAGCTAGAAGGAAATAGAACCCCAACGAGGGAGATCACACACAAACACACATTTGAATTTCCCAAACTACTGTGTAATGATTGCCTCCCAACACACACACTTTGGACATCATACATGCGTCAGCAGATAACAAGCCCCATGCAAAGTCTGGTGTTTATTCAAATACAGAATCAGATGGCAGGACTATGGGCACGTTGAAGGGCTAGCCTTACTACTCTCTATGGTGCCCAGGGACATAAGGCAGCTGTCCATGTTATGACAGTGGATGGTTCTGTGTGTGTTTTTGAATGGTCCCTACAGGAAATGCCAGTGTAAATTTGTTTGTGTGTACGTGTATGTAAATAGAGGCGGGCAATACTCAGCAGTGTTGATAGTCAAGATGGCAGAGGATTCTCTGTTGTTGCTCTTGATGGGGGGAGGGGGGGGGGGATGAATAGTAGTATTTGTGCTAAACTGAACAGGGTTAGGTTACAGTATTCACTTTTTGATAGTTTTTTTTTGTTTTGTTTGACCTTTGCTCTCTTTTTCTGTATGTCCATCTGTCTGTCTGCTCTCTCTATTTTCTGGCTATTTACTCCTCCATCATTATGTACTTCTCTGCCTGTCTTACACTACTTCTCTCTGTCTGTCTCTCTCAGTTACATCTATGACCCCTCTGTTCCGGCGGAAGTCCATAGGGGCAAGAGGGACCTGGCGAGCAGCTCGCTCTACCAGCCCCACCACCACCTTCCCGGCAACAACGACCCCCTCCAGAAGAAGCATGGCATCCCCAACCTGGGCTACAGCAGTGGCGGGGGCATCGGTGCATCAAGCCCCTCCAACTCCGCCGGAAACTCCAAGCTTGACATCGAGAACAACCACATCAACCGTCTTCATGGAAATGTCCCACCTGCCGACAACGCCAACCTGGGATGGAACGGCGGTGGGAAGGGAGGAGGAGGAGGAGGAGGAAGAGGAGGAGGAGGAGGAGGAGGAGGAGGAGGTGAAGTGGAATCTGGCATACGAATCCCTCAACTACAGGAGCAGGCAGTCCTGAAAAACGCACCCCCACTTCCAAGTGTACCCCCCATCTACCAGCTCCACTCCTCCCAGTCCCCGACTGCCAAAGGCCCCGACGGCTCCATACGGCCCTGGGACAGACAGCACCTGAGTGGGGATGAAGTGATACGTACGGGACCCTACCACCTCCCGGAGGACCTGGAGGGTGTGGAGTGCTATGTGGATGACGACGATGAGAGGGAGAGCGGTGTGGGCAGCACCCCTGAGTACCTGGGGGACACGGGGGACGAAGTCAGCGTCCTCTCTGGGGACATCAACACCAGCTCCACCAGCCTGTCCTCTGGGGACACAAGGCCAGGAACAGGGCAAGATAAGAGGGCAAGGAGAGAGACGGAGGGAGGAGAGGAAAGGGAGGATTGCCAGAGCGTCACAGACTCCATGGTGGACGAGGCCCTGGCTGCACTAGAAGCAGCCACTGCAGGCGAGGACTATGACTGACATCTAGCCCCACCAATTAGAAGCAAAGATGTGGGCCATGTGACTTGAGATGTCAATGGTCATGTAAATGGAGGTGGAGACGATTGGTTGTCTCTTTCAATATATTTGTTGGTTCTACAAGGCTTTTAAAAAGCATCTGTAGATCAGCATATGAAGTTCCACATCTGAATCAAATTCAAGTCTTGCTATAACGATGGACAAAAAGTGACTTGAGACTGTTTACAAAAAAAGTACTTATGCCTTTGGGCTGTGGAAGACCATTTTTATTGATGAATAAACTAGACTGTTTTGCCATTTTGCCAAGGAGGTTCACCTGAAGAATATCCCACCCATTTTCATGTGCATCTTGGGAAACTGACACAACTTGAATGGACTGCTGTTACCTCACACAAACCTTCCCTGTAACATTATCTAGAACATAGGAAGAGGTCCATAGTATGTTTTCTTCATTCTGAATTCCTCATTCACCCTTTAGGTTCAGCATTCCCAAATATGGAAAGGTTCAACATTCCCAAATATTTAAATACTTCTGAATGTCAGTAGGTTAACAGACATATTTTTACACTGTAGCTATTTCAAATATACCAAATATACCAATATTCTGTGTGCCAATGCTAATGGATCTGACTGACCTTAAGATGTGAAATTTTAGAATGTGTGTACTTCATATCGAGTACTCTATCCTTATTCCATTATTGTAATCTGTATATTTTATAATCCCCACTACAAATTTCTCGTGGACCCTTGGAACAGGCCTCAGGGAACATAAACAACATTTTTGAGCTGAGGTCAATCCCAAACAGACATACATGTATATTTTTGTACCCAATCTTTTTTGTAACTTTCTTTTTGTTATTTATAACTCTTAATTTGATGCAATGATGTCGGCAAACTTACAGGAGAGGACAGCTGGAGGTCCAGACGTCTGAGACGCAACTGGAATCTGGCAGACTGTTGCCCGTAGCGATGGGAGACGGTGGGGGTGTCTGTTTTCTGTCTGCCGTCCTGTCTCATCTCTTCACGTGTGTGTTGTCTGTGTCTGCACCACAGCCCACTCGTCTGGCTGGTGATATCCCATTGGTCAGGCAGGTGTGAGCCAAGGCCGATGGCGAATTGAGGCCAGACAGGCCTCCCTCTGGCTCTGATCCCAGGGGGCCTCGGTAGTGCACACTTCGTCAAGACATCAGGCACGGGGAAGTGCCTATTAGGCTCCCCTATAGGGATAGTGGGGGTGAGGGAGCACAGCCTCAGTGGAATAAGCCCATGGATGCAGTACAGCTCATGCCCTGCAGAGCATGTGCATCTGTTCCACCATGTTTGTTTCTTTTAAAGTACGTCTTTCACTAAAGGAGGTTTTTGGATATTGAGAATAAAATGGAGACAAAATCCAGTCCAGGTTTTTAGGCCAAATTAATTTCTCAGTTCTGTTTTTTTTAATGTATTTTTTATGGTACATACATCATGTAAATAGCCAACGAATGTACTATAATATGTACTGCCAACTAGCTTTAAATGATTAAAGAAAGTCCACATATCAATATTTTTATATCTGCGTGGGTGACTGTGTATTTTAAGAAAAGCGAGTGAGTGAGATTATATTTGTGGTTCTTAACTGTAGAACAATGCAAGCTTCTCAATGTGGTTATTCTCTGTAAACCATGCAAGCTTCTCAGGAGAATGGCACGAGGTGTTGTCTTGTGTACAGTGGGAAAATAAATAAAATATTGGATTTCATCAAGGCATGCGCCTGTCACATGATCTGCCATCTAAATGGGAATGAACTAGACACATGAGCCTCAGTAAATAGTAAATAAACCTCCCTCTTTGTCAAACTCACCTGGGTAAACTTAGATACACACATGTACACAGATGTGCACACACACACACACAATTTTAATCGTTGATAAATTTGTGAGTTTATAGATATCTATTTATTTTCATATTCTTAAAATCCTAAGATCTCACAACTCACGAATGCCTTAACCATGCTGGTGTGCATGTGTGTGTGTGTGTCTGTCTTGCTTCATTCATTATCCGAGAGGTTGTGGAGTTCTAAGCCAGTGAAACGTGTGTTTTATATGTGAATGTGCACAGTGTGTATTATCGGCTCAAATTATACTGAAGCATGCATATCTGTGAATGTACTTGTGTATCTGTGTGTGAGTCTTAGCAGCAGGGCTGGTAGACCCTGAGGTCAGGCTCAGCGACAGGCAAACATAGAACTTCTCAGTCGGGAAGACAGTGTTTTAGACAGCAACACCCCACCCCAACAGTCTGCTGGGGAGAGAAAAACAAGCTAAGTTAGGCCTGGCCTCCTGACGGCTATTAGTGCGTTTTTTACAGGCTGACCCCATCCTAATTATGCTGGCTCCCTGTGACGGCCGCTCTCTTAAATAGCCTGGCTCTCCGTCTTGTCTTGTTTTCCTCCCTCTCTCTCTCTTGTTCTCTCTTCCTCTGTCTCACCCCCGTGTGTCACTTTCTCTCTGAGGTTTTTAAGAGCAGTGAGGAGAGCGGTTTTAGAGGTTATGCCTGGCAGTTTGGAATGAGTACTCTTTTTCTCCTGTTCACCTCAATCCAAATGAGAAAGGTCCAAAAAAAAAGCCTGTGATTTTCTTCACCATGGGGGCACAAGAATAGCCTGTTTTAAAAGCGGGTTACCTTATGACTCCTTCTCACTGGTCAAAACATTTATTTTGTATCAATCCTAAGTGATAATATTGGTGCATGTGTTAAAATACTGGAGAGGGAAGCAGGCTTTACTGTGAACTAACAGACCATTAAGAGCTGTAATACCACAAACACAATGTCACATTCACAATCGTAGCTTTGTAAATATCTCAGGATCAGAGTGACTCATTCTTGAGTGCTGTTGGTAACTATTAGCACTTGCCACTGAATCATATCTTTTTAACCTCTTGCTTTTATCATGTTAAACATTCTAGTGGTTTTACTGAAAAGCACATGAAAATTCCCCCTTGTATTGAGAAATGTAATCAGGTACAGATGACCCTGGGAACATGATCCACTACAACACAAAAACAATGGGCCTATCTGGAACACACTGGCTATAGACTTGGACAGGAGAATATTCAGAATGCTTCCTGTATGCTACCTGCCAATGTCATTACTTTACACCCTTGACACCCTTACACACTAACAGCTTGAGGAATTGCCATTTTATGTTGGTAAACTGCACAGTGGAAACTAATGTTTGTGACGGCAGCACATACAATTAAATAAAATGTGAGCACATTTTCTTTGTAGTCCTTTTCTCTGAATAAACTACATTAATATCAGTTCATACATGGAAAATCTAAGCCTGAATCCTTCACCTAGTTCTTGGAATGTTCCGGTAGGCTTTGGTTCCTGGTAACTGGGAAATAGTGATGCACATTTCTGTCCCGCTCTGGACTAAACAGAGCAGTTAATAATTCACACAGATTAGGGCTCAAACAGTCAACATTTACCTGTCCTCTCACGTTCGAAAGGGTTAACCATTAATGTCACCCTTAAACAGAAATTACTTCCCTAATGAATGAGTCTCTTTTTTTTGTGCCAAACAAAGTGTAAACACACGTGGTCATGATAGTTCTGGAGTTTTGGAGAAGGAACAGCACCTGGGTAACAGCAGAATGAGAAGGAAGTAGTTGAGTTTTCGATGAGAGCCAGAACACAAGGTCGACCCCACTGACCCAGATAAGGGCCACAGGAGATTAATAATTAGCCCACGATGCCCACTATGTTAAAAACACACAGACAAAGACCACCTGCACCCGATTCTATCTTCAACAGGTCTACATCTGCAGACATTTAGTCTGGAGTAACACATATATTGGTTGGCAGTTTGGGTTTGATCCACCTATGATCAAATAAGAATGTTGATGTAAGAGTTACTTTCCTGTGCAAGGCACAACCAGATTTAGGCTATACACTTTTGTTTCGTGTTGAATTTAAATAGCTTAACAGCTTTTGTAACATATGACACTTCCTGTTTCATTCCATGACTCAATGGTTAATAAATACTTCTCAGTTTGTTCCCCTCACGGAAGCCAAAGAAACCCAAACTAATGGGAGACTGCATTTCTTCTTCACCGTACCAATGTGGTTTTATATAGCCTACAGCATTTCTTACTGTACAGTTACAGAGCCATATTTGCAATGCAGCACTGAATACGTTGAAACTCGTAATGGTCATGGGACAGCTTAAAAGGGAGGGTAAGGGAACTCGTAGCCGTCTTCACGGCAGGTATGCCGGGCCTTGTGACAGTCTGTTTTCAATATGGCAGGCTGAAATCAAGTCTAAAGCACCAAACTTGTAGTTTAAAAGCGCAGCGATTGAGGATGCGTCTCGGCTTCTCACCACAGAGCAGGTGCGTCTCTCTTGTCGAGGAGAGCGCGCGCACTCTTGAACTCCTCTACAGATACCTACTTCAGCTTTCCGCTAGCGCAATTAGGATTAGCACAGGCTCAATAAGAGCAGTGGCGTGCACACATAGACACTAAGTGGTGCTAACGCACCAGGACTTTTGCCCTTTATCAACGAAAATGCCCTTTTGAAACTTTTTTTTTTTTTTTTTCATTTTACTGAGGCCAGTTTTGAAATGATCTTTTAAAAACCTAAGCGATTAAAAACGACTGAAACAATGCCCAAATATGAGCCACGTCCCCCTTGCACAGAGCAGACTCTATATTCTCTTCCTTTGTCACGTGCACTCGCGCTGGCACGCGCAGGGCACCACATGCGCTTCAGTAAACGCGTCTCCAGCATAGCAGGCTCGGTCGCAGACAGGCATCTTCTCCCGTGTTCCCACCAGCCAGGTAACATACAGATCAAGTCAAATCGTATAGTTTTCCCTCTAAGCCCAACGTGTAGCCTAATCATTTTGCTGTGCAGTAAAATGTATCATACAGCAACAAACAACTAAGCATTTTTAGCCGACTGGTCACCTGATAAAGTTTTACGCTGTATAGCCCAATGACAGATAACGCAAGGACGACCATAGGCTTATTAGGCTACAAATTATTTCGGTAGAGTTGCAATTGCAAATATGCTTAATGTGATAGGACGAACGTTTTCTGTTGTATAGGTTTTGTCAGGCAACATAAATTAACACATTTATTTGTGGCAGAAAAAAACGGGAAGTTCCTCATGTGAAAAATGCCCATCTGTAGGCCTATTCAATGACAACAGTTAGCAGCTTACTCCTTCTTCTCGTACTTTTTGGTCTCTTTGTTAATTGTATATTGATTTTGATTTACTAATTGCAGCACAATGCCAAGAAAAGAGAGGCTGAAAAAAGAACGAATAAAAGAGCTACAGCAGGCAGCACAGGGAAGCAGCTCTCTGCTCTCCTGGATGAAAGGAAAGCCACACGATGGAAGGTCGGAGTCAAAGTCAGAATCACTAGCTGTTGTGTGCCTTAGTTAGGCTATATGCTACATGTGTGTGTAACTTTTTTATAATAAGGTGTTCCGCGTGCGCTAAAAAGTGCCCTTCCCTTCGCCCCTGAGCACCTGCCCCCCAAAATGTCTGTGCACGCCACTGAATAAGAGAGTCCTCAATGAGTTTATTTCACCCCATCTTCTCCTTCACTAATTCACGTCACTTGTACGACAGGCTGAGGGAACGGAGAAATGAAATGAAAAAGGCTTCAACATGGAACGTTGTGTCAGAGTGACAGGGGATGAGGTGGTGGGTTGTGTGTACAGGAGGCGAATCTGATGGCGCTTGATAAGGTCAAGACCAAGATAACAGGGGGAAATCAATAGTATTACACACACACACACACACACACACTCAGGCTATCTCTCACCTTGCTCTTTAAAATAATCCAATACGACAACGAGGTCAATTGGGATCAATTTCATTAAATAGGGATAAACAATACACATACACACACATGCAAGCACACACACTATCACACATCTAAAAAGTTATTTTTAAGAAAAGAAAAAAGAATCAAGCAACACCTTCATCTTAATCCTTTAAAGGCACCCAGTGCAACTTTATATAAACATTCAATGAAAAATAAACATTAAATTTCTAGTCTTTTTTACACGTAGTAAGTTTCAATAACTCCATACTATTACATATCGACATTCAAGGAGCAAAGATGAGACGTTGTTGTGCGGTGAGAACTGATAGAAAATCGTAAACAACAACAATCGCCGGTGGGGAGAGGCCATTTTTCCATTGACTGGAATCCTGCTTTATTTATTGTGGGCACCAATAAATAAAGACAATGGCGGCGATTGTTGTTGTTATCGATTTTCTGTCAGTTCTCACCACACAACGACGTCTCATCTTTGCTCCTTGAATGTCGATATGTTATGGTATGGAGTTATTGAAACTTACTACGTGTAAAAAAGACTAGAAATTGAATGTTTATTTTTAAGCCTCGAAAGTTGCACTGGGTGCCTTTAAATGTATAAATGTATTGTACAAAAGGTTCTTCACACAATCAAGATTCTCTTACTCAATATATTTATTAGTGCTTTTATTATGAAATATTATATTTGCATTTATATTTACAATTTGTAAACTAAATACTTTTTCTTTATTAAATACATTTCACACAGCATTTACATTTCAAGTCTTGCAGCAAACAGTGAAACTGTCAACCGCATGTAGACTTCAAAAGGTACTGTAAGGCCCTGATGCATAACAACATGAGCAGGAGATAATTCAAATGAACTCTTAGGGATCCTCCACATTGTATATGGCATTGTTTTGGAGTTATAGTGTCATGTTATATCCAAATGAACAAACGTCACCAATTATGTACAATTTAAAGATTTTCCCTTTCATGATTTGACAGGGTTTATGATGAAAGGGCACACACACCATGGGGATTAAAAGGTTTTAAAGTAAAAGAATAGCTGTTGGACTGTTCAAACACATTTTCAGATTACATACACTCTGAGACAGAGACACAATCATATAAGGATAACCATTGGTGCCATTCGTGAGATGAGACCCGTGTAGATTCTATGCATGATGCCAAAAGGCTGTTTCTCGCTTATTCATTGAGATGTCACGAAATGCAATGGCCAATCAGTCATACTGTACTGCATCTACACACACCACAGCAGAACACAAACACTGCTGGAAGTTCTGGACGCGTTATTGTCAGTCTGGTAAAATGCCAAGCTTGTTTTGATTTTGAGAGCATTTCCTAAGGCATAAAACTGCAATAAATGTTCAAACTTTTGGCTAGACCTCGGAAACAAAAAAGTTATTAAGCTTAAATCCAGCTGCACATGATCATTCTCTGCCTGCCCCAATTTTGGACAGACACAGATTGTTCTTTCTATCATAACTTCATCCCACAATAATGAACTATCGATTTCAGCATTACACTGTGGAAATAAGGAACACAAACTGCAAACATCACTTGAGTTGATGGTCAAGTATAATGAGCACCCAGAATATTTTAAACAGTGCCCCATTTAAAACAATAATGTAAAAACAGATGAATTCATTTACTAAGGAAATCAAATAAATACAAAAAGGTGTATTACAAAACTGTTTTTTTTCTTCTTTTTTTTTCTGCGAAACCTCAAGTGCACACATAGCAATTCATTAACACTCACAGATATTCTAACTTGGTTACCCCCTAAAGCAAGGCCACTGTTTTTCTGAGGTAATATTTTTTGGCTTTAAAAAATGCGCTATGTTTGGCAATTTCGTTACAGACAGGGGTAGGTTGTCCCATCATTGAGGAAGTGATGTGTCTGCAGCGTGGTAGCCTAACCTTGTCAGATGGCAAAATCATTTTAAAAAGACGCGTTCTCTTGTTTCATGAAAGCCATGCCAAAACCAGGTCAACAGCAACAGGTCTGTCTACCCCTATGAAAATATATTCAACAACCAAACAGAACAGAGGACAAAAACAAACAAAACCCTGTTAAAATATCTGACCTTTGCATCTATTCTTTTCATACACAAACAGACACACACTCTCTCTCTTATACACATACACACACATGCAAGCACACACATCTACCTATTGACTTTTACAGCACATGGTCCGATCCAACCCCTCCCTGGTATGGTAGTTGAGTGAGGGTCATGGGGGACTCACTCAGCTTAGTGAAATGCCAAACCAAACCAACACACAAGGGTGTGCGAGAGAAGAGACACATTCACCACCTCATCCATTTGAACGGATAAACAAACATGACAGGAATAAGGAGTGAGGGCAGAGGAGAGGGTGGAAGTGTGTTATTTGTTCCTGAAAGCAAAAGAAATGAAAACGAGTGACGTTTTATAGCTCAGCAAAGCCTTACCACCAAGTCCTTGAAGTAGCCCTTTCAAGAGCATCTCACATGAACATTAGCATTAGCAAATAACAAATATTCACAGAGAGGAGATGTCTGTCAAATGGCTACTTCAATCGACTCCCAGTACAAGCAGGACTTACATTTATCTTAATGAAACAGGACAAAGACATTCTTTAACAAGATAAACAGTTAGATAGCATTGTGTAGCATTTGAATTAAGACATTATATTACTCTGTTACATTTATTTTAGGCAGTTAAGCGTTCTGGACTTCGCACAGCAGATCCGTCTTGTACAGGTACTTGGTTTCTAGAACGTTTAGTGTCAGGGCTCTAGAATCCCCCACTGGAGACTCTGACGTGTTGCTAAGAGATTGTACCCTGTAAGAGTATGATGGTTCCAGGACTTTTTTCTTGTCACAGTGAAATAACAAAAATGGCTCGAGGGGTTAAACCCCGTTGCAGCTGCCTCGTCCACCGCCACTGTGACGTGACTCGGTGTGGATTAGGATCCCGTGAGCTACTGGAGAGGCTTTAGGCCACCTCCCCTTTCACTCCCCTCCCGCCTTGTCTGACAGTGGAACCAGGATGGTTTAACCATTAACAAAATGCGGCCATTTGCTTGACGACCGGATACTTTTCTTCTTAAAGAGTGGATCACGGCTGACTGTGACACCATTTTCTGTTTGCGAAAGGGAGGGTTGTCACGGCGATGGAATGAGTGGGGTCGAAAGGTCATCCCAGCCTTGTGCTTTGGTCCGCGACCCACTCTGCTAATTGACCTTGGATGATTTAGGGCCTTGGTCATGATCGATCGCAACAAGAAAAGGTTTCTCTTTTCTCCGTCTCTTATCACTACCTCCACCACTGTCAGCTTCATCTCTATTGGCCAGCTGCTGATTAGCTGGAATATGGTTGAGGAAGATGGACAAACTCCCCTACTGACACAGCTGTCCACCAATGGGGGCCTTTCCGTCCGCTGATGGGTCTGCCTCATTGGCTGGTCATAGCTTGGATTTATTTTAGGATAAAAATGCGTTATAAAAGTTCACTCTGTCTCTCTGTCTCTCTCTGTCTGTCTGTCTGTCTGTCTGTGCGCTGTGCCTCTGCTCAGTCCTGTCTGTGTTGGTTCACTCCACTCATACCGCATCTGTCTCCACCTGGGAAAGAAAAAAACAGGCATTTTCACTTGAAAGACCTTTCACTCAACATTGCAAACTGGAATGCTGAATGCTTTGCCGATATAAATGAACAAATTGCCATGAATGTAAAACTTTTGAATACTGAAACTGACCAAAAAGATCAGTTAACAATTCAGAATAACTACACTATAATCTTGAAAATCTCTGTTCTTGTGCAGTCCAATCCATACTTCTTAAATACAGCCAGTACCTTGAATCAAAGGCTTATGTTACTATTGGACTCACTGACCCAAAAACACAGTTTGACACACCTCTAATTCTTATCCACTTTAAAGGGGCACCCATTGAATGTGGGGCATTAGCTGTACTCGCGCCCTGTTTTGCAGGAGCCACTGAAAAACATTTAGGGCCAAAATGACAGGATTGACCCCAATTTACACCAATCTCTTCCCTCGCTCCCCTGGCAACTGGTTGGGGAGATGAAGAGGTTGGGGGTGGGGTGGTTGGCTTCTCACCTTCGCCTGAGAGGAGGGGCGACGCTCTTCAGGGGCGGTCTCTGCAGCTGGAGTGGCAGACACGGTTCCGTTGGGCTCCGTGACCAGGAGGGTGCGACGCTCCTTGCCCGATTTGGGGTCACACTTAGTCACTCGGAACCTGAGAGAGGGAGAGGGAGAGAGAGAGAGAGAGAGAGAGAGAGAGAGCGAGAGAGAGAGAGAGAGAGAGAGAGAGAGAGAGAGAGAGGAAAACATAGGGAGAGAGAGAGAGAGAGAGAGAGAGAGAGAGAGAGAGAGAGAGAGAGAGAGGAAAACATAGGGAGAGAGAGAGAGAGAGAGAGAGAGAGAGAGAGAGAGAGAGAGAGAGAGAGAGAGAGAGAGAGAGCGAGAGAGAGAGAGAGAGAGAGAGAGAGCGAGAGAGAGAGAGCGAGAGAGAGATAGGGGAGTGAGAAAGACTGGAAATCAATTGTAGTGCTACTTCATTGGTGTGTGACTAACTCCTCTGACACATTCCTTAAGAAAAGAAATCTCCTCTGATTGCCTGTAATGAGCGACATGTTTGAGGCAATATTTGGTTTGAGTAATCAGCTCTCTGGTAAATGGCCCTTGGTACACGTCTCACTAATAACCTTACGATGGCTGCACTTAAATAATACACTGATAGCAAACTCATAACCATTACAATCACAGCAATAGTGGGAAAAAACACTCTTTAATGGCTGATCTAATTGGGTGCAGTCATAAGATAGCCGACGGCTATTCATCTCATTCTTCATGAAAGCATGTGGAATGAACAAAGCCAAGCGATTGTTAAGCTGCATGGTTCTTCGAAGCTGAAAGAGACTTCAGAAAAAGACAAGATGCTCAGAAAAAGCGCTGCTGAAATGTGCAAAGCTAGCCGTGAAACATCCATAATAAAGACACGCCATAAAGATGTTTAGAGACGCATACAGAACCATACATTCGGCAGATATATGCAGGAAAAAAAAACAACCAGACTCACACATACAACCAGATTGATATCACACACACACACACACACACACACACACACACACACACACACACACAGGTACTCTCTCTCCTACAAACACCCTCCCATAGAAATACACACACACACACACACACACACACACACACACACACACACACACACCACGCTTTTTGAACACACACACACACACACACACACACACACA